>NC_135704.1:18809586-18981929 GCF_964276395.1 Gasterosteus aculeatus | reverse complement strand
TAAAGAATATAGAAATGAACTTTAATTTCAAAAAGATTTGGCCTCTTTAGATCTTAGATCTTTAGATCTATTAGAAGTCCTTGCAGTGTTTTTTAGAGGGAGGAACTAAAGTTGGAGGGCGTGTTTCCGGTGGGACAGAGATTAGTGGTGCGCAGCCTCGCCCGCGCGCTCACACCGTGAGCAGCATGGCGGCGGCGAGCAGCGCGGCGTCTCGCGTCCTCTGCGGAGGACTTTTCCCACAGAAAAGTGTAAGATCGATTTTCACTTCTTGTTAAAACTTACAGCGGTTAGAATATTTATAGTATTTCGCGTCTGGCGTAGAAAGGTCGGACTTGAGCTGTTTTCCGCGCCTTGCCGCGGTATTTTCTCCTCGTTCTAAACACGTGTCCTACAATGTTTAGTTTATAGACCAGAACCCGCATCGCAGCCCGATGTGTCCTGTGATTATAACTGTTGATTTGCTGTTCACATTCTGAAAACAAACTGCTGATCACTTTAAATATGAGGACACGCGCATCGAACATCACGCTGCATCGCGTTGACCTTTTTTTTAATTATTATTTTTAAATGTAATTTGACGGCTTCTCTTTGCGCTTTGAAGCACCTTCACGCCAAAGCCGGACGGACGACCTGTTCGGCGACCCGAGCTACTGGCGGTTTGGAGAAGAGCTCAACAAGGTTCTGAAGGACTGGCAGCCCAGCGTGCTCCCTGACGGTGGGTATCAGTCACCTGCTCGGCGGCGCCACCTGGTGGCGCAGAGCCGCGGGTCCCGTGATTAGATCACTTTTGCTGTTCACATCCTGATTGCCTGTGATTGCACTATGATATATGAGGACCCCCCCCCCCCCCCCCAGTGAAATGTATTTTGCACACACATCCAATGACTGACTGGTCGTTTGCGGCCCCCCAGGCTCCCTGTGGGCCGCGTGGAGGAGCGCTGCCTGTGGAGCAGCGGGCAGCTCGGGGAGCAGAGTCCGGCCGCTCTGCTGCGCTCGCTGGTCTACCTGAACACCAAACACCTGGGCCTGCGCACCGTGGAGCAGCACCTCCGCCTCTCCTTCGCCAACGTGTACGGCCCCGTCGCCGTGGAGACGGCCGCCTGCGCCCGCCCGCCCTCCATCTCTCAGGATCACCACGGTGAGGCGGCGAGAGCGAGCTGTTAAGATTTCGGGGTTATTGGCTCTGAGGAAATGAAATATAGATGTTGAGGGGAAAAAATATTTCTCGTTAAATGTCCAGTTTATGGATCGAATTATGTTCAGAATTTCGGCATTTAATTAAAACGTTGATTCGTGATTCTTTCAGTGCAAGCAGAGTCGAGGAAGAGGAAGCGCACGTTGCAGGACGGCGATCAGGACGACGACTCGGGAGCTCGGCGGTCCGCCGCCCGGTGAAGAAGCACGAGGGTCGCCTGTACGACCTCTACAGGGCCAAGTGGTGGGTTCAAAGCCAGACATCTGATCTCTACGCTTACACGAATGTAATAAAGTGACATTTCTCTGGAGTCCTGTGATTAATTCTCTTTGCTGTTCACATCCAGACGTCTCGACGATGTTGATTATCAGAAATATGAGGACTGGCCAGAAAATGATTTCAGTGTTTAACCACAGATTAACTCCTCCCTTGTCTCCTTTCCTTCTCTTGTTCACATCCTTTCTAAACTGAATCTGAAACCATCGTGCGTCTGGATTGTTCACTCTTTTCTCCCCCCCTGCCAGCCCGGCGTCGCTGCGCGAGCGTCTGGACATCTTCTACGTTCAGCCGGATCCGGACCGCGGCCCCGACGACCCGCTGTGGTTCAGCTCCACGCCGCTGGAGCGGCGGATCCTGGAGAGCGTCCTCGCCAGAGTCCTCCTGGTCAGAGACGTTTACACGGACAGACGGCGCCCGGGGGAGGACGCGGACGGGGGGGGGAGGAGTAGCGGCCACCGCTAGCAAGCCCTGAACGGTTTGACCCTCCTCCTCCTCCTCGATCCAGGGTCTCCTCCTGGTGAGGAGCGTCCACAGCGAGGACGACAGTGGGGACAAAGAGCAGCCCGAACTTTTATATCCCAGGTCCTCTTTTTTTAACGAGACGAGGTGAAGTCCTCAAACCTGTAACTCAAAATCACGCTTTAAAAACGGTTCTCGGGGCAACGGGCTCCTCCTCTCCGGATGGGGGGGCAGTGAAATGTCGGCGGATCGTTTTCTGGTTCGGATCCAGCAGCAGTTTCACACTTCAGATTCCTCCCATAAATACAAACACTAAATATGAACGTGTCTTTGGACGCTCCGCCTCCTCGCCGTCAGGCCGCTAAGCTCCTCCCACCGCGGGGCTGAACCCCCCGCCGACGCGCTGCGTCTCCTTTCAGGACCTCATGCCATGTAGCGTTGTGGAGTGTAAATACCCCCCGAGTCAAAAGCACCACCACCCCCCTTTTTAAGAAGTATAAAAACTTGATATTTATTTCCGTTACGTCGGATCTTCGTGGGCGTCACGCTGCTGCAGCCTCGTTGCTTTCTGTGTGTGCGTCTCCTTTAGTTTAAAACCAGAGCACCTCCTCTTCCTCCTTCCAGCTGGTTTCACTGCAAACAGCTTATATCGATGGTTTGGACAATATATTTCCCTCTTTTACACTATTCATTGTTCATTAAAGATTTTATTTATGTGCTTAAAAGTCCCCTTTTCTGCATTTTAATGTTTTGTTTGAATTTCCAAATGTCTCAATAAATGTGGAGATTTTGTCATGAACTTTAGTATCGATTGAAGGATTGTTTGTTTCTTGGATGACTTTTGTTTATAGGGAGACGCTTTAAAGCTCCACGTCCGCCTCAAGTAACTTAATTACATGAATTTCTCCCACCTGAAGGATCGACGGTTCTCGTGAACTCTGAGGACGTTGTGGCAGCGTATCGGCCCCAGAGATTTTTCTTTTTTTCTTTGTCTTTGTCGAGGAGCTCGGTGAGCGTGGAGGACGTTTCGTTTGTTTAGTGTGCTGGACTCCAGCGGCGGTGAGCAGACCTGCTGATGCCTAACGTGAATGTGCCTATCTGTAAATACTGAGAACTGCTGCGGCCGCGTGAAATAAATGACTTCCTTTTCTAATGAGGCTGCACTTCATTGTATTAACGCGTTTACGCTTTACCTGCTTGTCTACAAGCGTCTCTTCGTCTATTAGAAGTTACGTTACGCTCGTGTTGGATGTGTCGCCCCCGGTGGACTAACGCGGTATCGTCTCAGCAGCAGAGTCTGTCTGCCCCCCCCCCGGTCCTGGTCCTGGTCCTCCCGGGCCTCCCTTCACTCCAGCAGGTTCAGCAATCTGCTCCTGGAGGACGAGGACGAGCTGAACTGGTTGGATACGATTTAAGAACCACAAATAAAACCAGGGAACAAACTTTAGTGAACTGTGTTCTTTGAAAGGTCAGAGCCGGGGCCCTCCTCCCTATCCAGAGCCTTGGTCTCTTAGGCGGGGGTGTTATCTGGAGGCGGCTGACGGTGGAGGAGGCCTGTCGACACCACCAGGTCCACACCTACCCCCCCCCCCCCCCCCCCCCCCCCCCCTCCCCAGAACAGCAAAGCAACACGTCCACTGTGCTGGGGGGTCTTTAATATAGAAAACGTCAGATTAAATTACACAGAATGACAAACGCCCAAAGCCGCCGTCCCGTCCTTCCCCGGTGGGGGCGCCGCCTTCGCTGTAAACGTCCCCCAACTTTCAATTGGTTCCTGAGCTCAAGTTGAGCTTCCGGCGACCCCCCCCACACCCCCTCACATTTGTTTTTTTTGGAGAGGCAAGCTTTTTCCTTTGTGTGCCGTCCATGTGTTGGCCCGACTCCAGTGACTCGTCCCATTGATGTAAAGCTGGGAGCCGCATGGCCCACCGGCCCCCGCAGCCCCCCACTGGCCCCCACTGGCCCCCACTGGCCCCCACTGGCCCCCGCAGCGTTTTTCACCCCGGTGAGTTGTTTTTTTTGTCCGGGCTCAATCCCCGGCTCTTCCAGGGGCATAAAGGAAGCGCTGTGGTCAGCAGGGTCATGTGGGCGAGGCCCCGCATGACCCTGCTGACGTGGTTTGATTGGAGGAGGATTCCAATCAAACCACGTCACCAATGATAAAAATACAGCAAGACGTGTGTGAGAGAGAGAGAGCGGACGTGGGTTAAAGTGCAGCAAACTAATACCCCCCTGACCCTGTTTAGGGAGCTGCAGTGGAAACAACAACCCCTCTAACGCAGTCAACAAACCCAACTTTATCCAGAACGCACACACACACAGACAGACGCACATCCGCTCTGCATCCAGGAACACACTCCCCTTGTTGTGGATGTGAGCTGCTGTGACCTTTGGCCTCTGAAGCATAAAAAAAGCATGTTATATATAATATATATATATATATATATATATATATATATATATGAATGTGACATCTTGTGATTCATTTGTCTCCGTTGTGTTTGCAGACGGTAGAAATGTCTCACATCATGCAGCTCAGCTCCTGCTGGTTAATCTGATATGAGCCTTTGTGGTCAGTGAATTCATTAAGGCAGTTATTTGCTCCAGAGGTTAAGGAACTCCACAACGTGGTGCTCATTAGTTATATGAAATAATTAAGAACGAATGGGATTTGTTTGGTGATCTCACTGCTTCCTTCCTCCTCTCTGCCTGGCGCTGATTATTTAGTGTAGTTTATTATCTTGAAGTAGCATCAACTGATTTAAAAACAGAGAACTGTTTAAGAAGTTTAACACTGTCGCTGGGCTAGAAAAAGTCTGTTATTTAATGGACATTTCCATAAGCCGGTGGCCAGAAATATTCATCACACTCCTGAAATACATAAAGGGGGCCGAGGTATTCGTGCTGTGGGCTGAGTGTGAATTTGTCGGGTGATTAAAGGCTAAAAATAAGCGTGTCTGCTGTGGACCAGTGACTCTGTGCAGTCCGGGTGGGACAAAACACCACAATGGTGACCGGGCCTTCTCTAATGGGTCAGCGTTACTATTTCTTTAAATGAACAAGCAATGATTAAACATAAGCAACTTGTGTCTTCTACCATTGTTTTTGGTATTCAGCCATTGTTTTGGATGATGGATTATAAAGAAAGAAAAGTGAGAGGGTTTTCTTTCTCACACAAAATCAGTTCATGCTTCTTTTTGCTAATATTACTCCGTCTCCCGGCTCGTTAACAGAAACCTACAATGTCCCAAATACCAGAAATAAAACCTGATCCGACTGAACGTGTCGCTCTTCCTGGATGCTATGGAGAGAAAACTGAACGTCTGCGACGCGTCCGGCAGTGGAGTCGTCGATCTCCCGTCACTCTTCAGCCACTGGACTCAAGAGTCCGCCACTCATGTTCTGAACTCTGATGTCCGACCCGGTGCCAGATATCCAGAGGCAAAGTCACCTTTTCTCTATCACTTACTAAATAGTAATATAATCCTGCAGTAAGTCATTGATTGTTAAGCCTATAAACAATTCATCACACGTTGAATTTCATTGGATGTTAATCACTTTGTTTTTACCACCTGTGTCTTTGTGGATGAGGCTAACGATACCATCTAGTTTGCAAGAGGCCTCCTGCTATAACATTTGTATTTACGCATTTAAGTGCAAGCTAAATAGCTAAACTGGCTAGCTGCAGTTAGCTGAAGATAACAGAGGAATTGAAATGACAACTTTCTCATAATATAAAGGATAAATGATGACGTGCAGGATGTAAACTTGCATCGAAAAGATCAAAACAAACCTTTTTTCGCTCACCCTACACAGCTTAGCTTATTAGGTCTCCCACTCGCTGGTGGGAGGTTGTATTTGAATTACCGTCCTGAACGGGGCTGAGAAGTCTGTCCCAGGCTCAGCGTCGCATTCCGACGATCGCTGCTGGAATGCAGAGTGAGGGGTGTGTGGGGGGGTCGACAAGAGCCGACGAGGAGAGAAATGCTAGAGACTGACAGGAAGCCAGTAGTTCAGATTATCAAGAGCCGTATGCTGCCGCTAATCAGATGCAAGGGATTATCTGGGAAGAAGTTATGCAATAAATATTCTGCCATGATTTTCCTTTAACCCTGATCTGATATTCCTCTATCCTACCCTGGTCTGGTCTCATCCTACCCTGTCTGGTATCATCCTACCTTGGTCCGGTGTCATCCTACCCTGGTCTGGTCTCATAATACCCTCTCTGGTCTCATCCTACCCTGGTCTGGTCTTATCCTACCCTATCTGGTCTCATCCTACCCTGTCCGGTCTCATCCTACCTTGGTCCGGTGTCATCGTACCCTGGTCTGGTCTCATCCTACCATCTCTGGTCTCATCCTACCCTGGTCTGATCTTATCCTACCCTATCTGGTCTCATCCTACCCTGTCCGGTCTCATCCTACCCTGTCTGGTGTCATCCTACCCTGGTCCAGTGTCATCCTACCCTGTCTGGTCTCATCCTACCATCTCTGGTCTCATCCTACCCTGGTCTGATCTTATCCTACCCTATCTGGTCTCATCCTACCCTGTCTGGTCTCATCCTACCATCTCTGGTCTCATCCTACCCTGGTCTGATCTTATCCTACCCTATCTGGTCTCATCCTACCCTGTCCGGTCTCATCCTACCCTGGTCCAGTGTCATCCTAACCTGTATGGTGTCATCCTACCCTGTCTGGTCTTATCATACCCTGGTCTGGTCTTATCCTACCCTATCTGGTCTCATCCTACCCTGGTCCGGTCTCATCCTACCCTATCTGGTCTCATCCTACCCTGGTCCGGTCTCATCCTACCCTATCTGGTCTCATCCTACCCTGGTCCGGTCTCATCCTACCCTATCTGGTCTCATCCTACCCTGGTCTGGTCTCATCCTACCCTGTCTGGTGTCATCCTACCCTCGCTGGTCTTATCATACCCTGGTCTGGTCTTATCCTACCCTATCTGGTCTCATCCTACCCTGGTCTGGTCTCATCCTACCCTGATCCGGTCTCATCCTACCCTATCTGGTCTTATCCTACCCTGGTCCAGTCTCATAACACCCTCTCTGGTCTTATCATACCCTGGTCTGGTCTCATTCTACCCTATCTGGTCTCATCCTACCCTGGTCCGGTCTCATCCTACCCTATCTGGTCTCATCCTACCCTGGTCTCGTCTTTCTCTGCCCATCTTCTTCTATCTACTCACATCCTCACATCGTCACGTCTTCTACTGGATCTGGACTTACTACCTGATTTGGTTGGTAGGTACAATTTTGAGGTGCGCCATTTGAGTATTGCATTTTATTTTTGTACTAGACAGTAAATATACTTATACAACTTTGTTACTCTATTCCACTACATCTCAGAAGTAGTGCATTATATATCGCCACACACTTCATTCATTTGATAATTTGATTTATTATCAAATAAACGCAGTACAAACTTTTACTTCAGTAACATTTTGAAAGCGTGACTTGTGCTTGTATCATTTCTACATGGTGCTGATACTAAAGTAACGTATGAGCTTATAATGGCCTTCTGTTAGAACTGAGGTCTAGAATATAATACGAGTTAAGGTCAATGTAAACAAGGAAGACCACATCTAGTTAATTTAACACTATTCTACTTTGAACATATTGTGCAAATGATTAATAAAGTATCTACCTACCTACCTACCCATCTGTGTTTCATCAGTCAAGCAAAATAACAAATATGTTACAAAAGGTTTATTTATTTAACAGTTTTGAGGTAAATGAACATTTACATCAACTTGCTGTCACAAATGAATCATTCATACACAAGGCACTTCTCTTGTTTAAGACGGGCTGCTGCTCGGAGTGGGATGCTTCCTGTGAGGGGGGGCCGGGGGGATTAGCGGTGAGAACAACTGAGTGGACACACAGAAAAACACTGTTTCTTTCCGTCTCGCTTCTGCCTCTTTTCCCTGAACTGAGCTTCTTGTTGTGGAACAGCTGTGCAAATCTTTACCAGCTATCCAAATGCAAACCTTCGGCATGCCGTTACAGCAGCTCCGGTGAGATGGAGAGAGACATGGCGGATTCTCTCACAGCCTACGGGGGCCCCCGTGTTGTAGCCCTGGCCCCATCCATCACAGAAAGCAGACCCCCGGGTGCAGGTACTGATCCGGTGGGCTGCACGTTAACGGCTGGATACGAATCGTTATATAATATACACAAACATTAGTGGTTGTGAATAATGCGGAAGGAGAAAGGAGGACCTGCTGATGAATTCAGTTCAAAGTTCAGCTTCCTGAAGATCTCTAAGATGAAGCCAGATGAGCACAACAACAAAGGAAGAAGCTGACCGCCATCTTCTCTTCTGGCCTCAATCGTAGCAAATTACTAACTGACAATTCATCGGTAAAATTCTATTAAAAAAATATCACGGGGAAAATCCACTAGAACGTTTGAGGGCAAAAATAAAATAATCTTTGAAAAAATGATACCAATGGACAAGGAGAATATTGTTATTCTTTATGTCAGACGGCAGCCATGTTGTTTGAGGGTTCATTTCTAGTCTCTAGTGTTGTTGACAGAGCGGCGCGCCTAGAGACCCAGGTGCATTCTGGGTTTCACAGGAATGACCCCCACTTGCAGTTTTTTTAACCTCAGTCCATTGATCCATTCGTCTCAACCTTTATAGTCTCTGCCTGAAGCGCCGCGGTGGCTTATGGGTAAAAAAAACAAACAAGCGTTGGTGTGTCAGGGAGTCGCGGCGTTGCTTCCCGGGTGTTTGTTGGTTCGAGGTTCAGGAAGCGCTAAAGACCTTCAAGGTGGAAATGATGCCGGCTGACCGCAGTCCAGGTAAAATACCAAACATCCGGCCATGTTTCTTTGACATTCCGGTTGTCGTAATTTGTCCTTCAGGCTCAACAAAGAGTAAAAGAATAAAAGTAGAGATCTTTCCCTTTCCGAGGATCTACGTTGGGACGTCACGACGTCCCACGCTGCCCCGCGTTTGTGGGCGGAGCCTCCCGGCCAGCGTAGTCTGCGTCATCACGTTTCTGTGCGTAAATTAAGACCATCCGATAAAAAGAAGTAAAAACTACTCGGCAACTCGCTGATTGCCGAGAAGCAACAACTTATTCTCACGTGAACCGTTTGTTGTTCTGCTCCCGGGGGGGCGACGGGGGCTGAAGAGATTCAGACGGCCAGGTCGCCCGGCCTCGCCCTGACGCTGCTGGTCTTGCTGGCCCGGCTGAGCCGCCGATGGTCGGTCAGCGGGGGCTCGTGCATCTCCACGGTGGTGGTGGAGGTGTTGGTGGCGTGACCTTCCTCCTGCCCGCTCTTGCCCCCCCTCCAGCTGCCCGCGCTGGACGCGATGCTGCTGCTGCTGCTGCTGCTGGAGGCGGCGGCGGTGGAGTCGACGTTGCTGCAGACGTTGCTGCTGGGGGGGGGCGCCGCGGCATCCACGGGCCGCTGCTGCCGCTCTTTGCCGCTGCTGCTGGAGGACGAGGAGGATGGGGAGGAGGGGGCGGCGGCGGCGGCGGCCTTCATCTCCCGGGTCTGCTGCTCGGTGGCCAGGTTGGCCCAGTTCTGCTGCGTGGCCAGCCGGTGGTGGTTGTTGTTGTTGCTGCTGACGTAGTAGTGGGCGGAGGTGGGGGGGCGGCGGAGCGGCTCCTCCCGCCGGAGTCCGCCCGCCTTGAACTCCGCCGCCGCCGCCAGGCCCGCGGGCGGCAGGAAGGCGGCGCTGCCCGCCGTCACGTCCGTGTAGTCGGGGGGGCGGCCGAGGCCGCGGGGGGCAGTCCGGGAGCACTCGGGCTGCGCGAGGTTGACGCGGCGCGGCGACTCGTGGAGGGGCGGGGACTCGCTGCTCATGCCCTGCTTGACCTTCTTCCAGCCCAGGTGATAGATCTCCAACAAGTTCAGCAGGAGAGACACGCAGGCCACCACCAGCATGAACACGATGAAGATGGTCTTCTCGGTGGGCCGGGATATGAAGCAGTCCACCGCGTTGGGGCACGGCCAGCGGGCGCACTTGTACAGCGGCCTGAGCTGGAAGCCGTACAGGAAGTACTGCCCCAGGATGAAGCCCACCTCAAACAGGGTCTTGAAGATGATGTTCAACACGTAGGTGCGCAGCAACGCGCCCCGGATGCGGATCTTGCCGTGCTCGTCCCTGATTGGCGGCTTCTCCTTCTTGGCGCCCCCTCGCCCGCCTCCTCCCCCGCCCCCTCCCGAGTCCGCACCGTTCCTACAAAGGAGTTCTTTCTCCTCTCGGATCCTGCTGGCCTTGCGCGCGTCCTCCTCCTTCTCCTTGCGCTTCTCCTCCATGCGGACGATGTGCAGCACGTGGCCCAGGTAGATGAGGGTGGGCGTGGACACGAAGATGATCTGCAGCACCCAGAAGCGGATGTGCGAGATGGGGAAGGCCTCGTCGTAGCAGACGTTCTCGCAGCCGGGCTGCTGCGTGTTGCAGGTGAAGTCGGACTGCTCGTCGCCCCACACCTCCTCGGCCGCCGCGCCCAGCACCAGGATCCTGAAGATGAAGAGGACCGTCAGCCACACCTTGCCGACCACCGTCGAGTGCTCCTGAGCGTTCTCCAGCAGGCGGCCCAGAGAGCTCCAGTCGCCCATGCTTCACGAAGTCTGGCCTGTGGAGAGACGACAGGAGGCGAGGAAAGTCAAAAGTGGTCGGAGCTCAAGCGAACACACGGGAGGAGACGGACGGACGGACGGACGGACACCTGTCTCCTCTCTTCATTATGAAGTAACGGGTTCTTTATGGAGAACCACCACGCAGGCGTCGCATACGGAGAATGGAACCCCGGCGTGGGCCTCAAAAAAGCCTCAAAGAGCGGCCGGTCTGACCGAACCCGGTTCTCTCTCTCTCTGTCTGTCTCTCTCTGTCTGTCTCTCTCTGTCTGTCTCTCTCTCTGTCTCTCTCTCTGTCTGTCTCTCTCTGTCTGTCTCTCTCTCACCTGCTCGCTCCACTGACCAGCAGGCATGTGCTGAGATCAACATTATGATGCTCGAAAACAGCATTTAGCAGAGATGGGGCTCGCACACACACACACACACACACACACACGCACGCACGCACGCACGCACGCGCACACACACGCACACACACGCACACACACGCACACAGACAAGCACGCACGCACACACACACGCACGCACACACACACGCACACAGACACGCACACACACACGCACACACACACGCACACACACGCACACACACACGCACACAGACACACACAGACACACGCACGCACACAGACACACACACGCACACAGACACACAGACACACACACACGCACACAGACAAGCACGCACGCACACACACACGTACACAGACACACACAGACACACGCACGCACACAGACACACACGCACACAGACACACACACACACGCATGCACACACACACAGACACACACACACACGCACACAGATACGCACACAGACACACACACGCACACACACCTCCCGTCCGCTTGCTGTGAACTGTAATATCGACACAACGACAATCAAATTAAAAAGTTTTACTCCCCACAACGAAAATATGAAAACGACGTGAGAGAAATTCCTGTGTGAGAAATAAGTTTCGGTGTTTTTTTCTCTTTTGATTAACTGACATGTTCCGTCGGTTCAGTTACTTTTTTGGTTAAATTACAACGATACGAATCGGAGGATGTCCTCTGTAGGTGAGTTATTCTTTAGAGAGAAGAATGCAGGGAACAAATTCAAGAGAAACTCACTAAAATATCCTTGTGTTAAAGGTGATGAATCCATCGACTGGGGCTCACGACACGGACGACACCTGGAACAGAAGACAACCTTTAGTCATTTCTTTCCTTTGGCACTAACAAACATAATTTCACCAACATATTAAACGTTCTGTGCACGTTTCTAGCAATAATCATCACGTATCCAGATCATAGCACTGACGGAAAAGCATCCAAAGCGTTGGCGGCGGGACATCCCGCAGGGTTTGACCTGCTCATAACTCCATCATCGTCGGTGAGTTTCACAGGAATTTGTGGTATTTTGTCAGGTTCAAATACAAAGCCCAGCTGCTGACAACGCAGACGAGTCCAGACCCCCGTTGAGCTTTTGTCTCGCTCTTGTCGTTTAGTCCCACCGAGGCCGCTCTTAATTACCGGATTACCTTCCTTATTCTTCGTGCATCCAAGGGGAGACGCCGCGGGTCCACAGTGACTCACAGACGCGAGGCGGACAGAATCCAGAAGCTGTGATGTCTGGGGAAGGAGACTTCTGGATCAGTGAAGAGACCTTTGGTCACAAGACACCAGGGCCATTGAATTAAAGAGTCCATATCAATGTGAAACTTCATCAAGAGGAGCATGTTTGTATGCGTGATTAGATGTGTAGATGAAGCATTGTGTAACGGTACCTTTGGTGAATTTAAAGACAATTTAAATCTAGAGAAGCCCGAGAACGTTCTGAGGAAAGACCCCTTTGAACTACTTTCATCTGACGGTGAGAGAACTTCGGTTTTCGTACCTTTCACACCGAAGACGTCACGCGGAAAGTCGAGAGTCGGATCCATCCGCCGTCCCCGGTGCCCCGCTGTGAGTGCGCGGGGAGGCTGCAGCGACCCCCCCCTCCGCCCTCCTCCCCCCCCCCCCCCCTCCTCCTCCCCCCCTCCGGCTCCCGGTCGGCGCGTCGCCCGCCGCCTCGCGCGCGGATCAAGTCCGTCCGGACTTGGTCCGGGCCTCGGTGGCGCGAAGCTGCGAGCCGGTTCCTGCCGCGCGTGGACTGTCACGTCGCGTGAGCGTGCGCGGATGGACCCCCCCCCACCCGGTGCCCCCCCGGTGCCGCCCCGCGCCGCGTGTCACAGAGCCACCGAGCAACAAAAGTCAACGCAAAGCTTCTCCAGAGTCCGTCAATCATGGAATCCTCCGCGCGTCAAAACTCTCAACGTTCATCGTCTTCATTCAGGAATCCGTTGAAATATTTTGAAATATATATAAAATGTATAAGAATTATTTATTTGTTCGTAGATCCGCAAAGGTTTCTGGAAATTGTGATAAATAAAATTCTCCACAAAATATCTACAGACCTTCGTGGATGTTTCTGTAAGAGGAAAACATGAAACGTGCTTTATGTATTCAAAATTTGTTTTATTTATCAAAGTGCATCTATGATTTAACTTATAAACAAAAACAAAACAAAGTTAGCAACGTATTTATTTCTTGTCAGTTCATTTGTTCTTTGTTAGAGCAGATGTTAAAGAATAAAACATGTTAAAATGTCATCAGCCATCACCAATGGGAGGGTCAGAATGCAAGAGGTCAAAGGTCAAAGTGGAAACATCTCCTCAGTTATGTCATTTAAACATATGACTCTTCTAAGCTCCCTTCACACACGGGACGATCCAACTGGAGCTATTCCTGGAGGGGGCCGGGGACAAATACATTTTACAGCCCCCCCCCCTGATTAGTGTGCTGGCTAAAATAAGACTCACTGATCCAGCCGGGGGGGTCAGAGCCTGGTGGGACACGACCGAGGCCGTAACCAGGCTTCATAAAAGGACAACATATATTTGACATATTTTCTGCTGTGTATTGGAGGGGGGGGGGGGGGGGGGACACACGACCCCCCCAAAGAATGCGTGGTTACGCTCTTGGACGCGACGCTACACTATTTGTATTATTCATAATACATTATTGTTTTTAAAAACAGGAATACAACAATAATACAAATTGAACAATGTTTGTTATAAAAGGAACTAGATTCTATTAATGAGCACAACTAAACATCTGGATGTGGTCACAAAAATCAATATTAAAAGCATTAAGATAAACACATGGTTTAGAGTTTAGTCAATACGTAAAAAGCAAAAAACAAAATAAAGACAGTTGTGGAATAAATCCTCAACATTTGTTAAAATTGCTTATCTGATAAACCAGAATATAATTGAAATATTAATTGACTAACATCTGGTGAACAAGACTTTGATCTCAATCCTGCTGTTTTTATTTATTTACAAAAGGAATAAATTATTGCTTTGCCAAAACATCTGGTCCTTGTAAACGTATAAACTTTAATGCTGCTGGGATTGTTCATGTCAGATAACACTACTGTTAAGTCTTTAACTGCAAGCGGCGGAACAAAACATCTGGTCCAGATGTTCATCTTTGTCCACATTGCATATTTTCACACCAGTCGATGAACAAAAGTACAAAATACAGAAACACTAACGAGTAAAAGATTCTGATTCGATCAGATCTGTGATTTCATCTTGTTATATTAAAGCATGATCTCATGTCACATTTCTTGGTCATATCAAAATAAAAGCATTATTTTATAGACTCAACTATGAATTTTTAAAACTTCACGTCACTCGATTCAGATCACAGAGGATCGTAAAAACTCATCAACTACTGTAACAGCACGCGCTTAAAAAGTCTCCACTAAGAAAAAAAAAAACCCATCAGAACTTGACTTCACTTGATCTTCTTCGTCGCCACTAACGATCCTTCGGGCCCCGGCGAGGTTCCACTCAGCGCCACAAGGTGTCAGCGTGGACTCACTAAAACCTCGAGAACAGTTCAAACGCCGCCATGGGAGCAGAGGCCGCACCGGGCGCCAAACACTGGACCAACTGGGGGCTCCCGGCCAGGGGCCCCTTGTTCGGGATTAGGGTCTACGTATTTAAGCGCAACCAAGAGGCTTCTCCTGAACCGCAAAGTGGGTCTGTTGCTCCTACCGAGCTGACTGGGTTCGACCCGTTTGATAGTTCTGTGGTCATCTTACAAAAATAATGGTGTTGAAATAATAAGACAATTGAACATTTTACATCATTTCTGTTGCCCCCCCCCTCCTGTGCCGACCTCCCGAGAGACGGCACAAACAAAGTCGATGTTAAAGGTTCTGGGGGACGTTCTACCAGCCCGGTGGGAAGCTGGGGGAGGGGCTTCTCTTCTTCTGCGGCTGTCCCCGCCCCTCAGCACGTCCTGCTGGCGGCAGACAGCAGCTCGTTCTTCACGTTCTGAAGGTGGCTGTTGTCCTGCGGCACGCCGTCCGCGTGGCCGTACGGGCGGTTCCTCCGGTTGGACCGGGCCGAGCACCTCAGCGCCGCCTTCGCGATGAGGTAGCCCAGCTCGGCCACGTTCAGCACCATGCAGATGGTGGACGAGGACACCATGAAGATGGTGAAGACGGTCTTCTCCGTGGGCCTGGAGATGAAGCAGTCCACCTTGTTGGGGCAGGGCCACTGCTCGCACTTCACCAGCCGCGGCATCTGGAAGCCGCCGTACACGAAGTACAGCGCGTACATGAAGCCGCCCTCGAAGACGAGGCGGAAGAAGAGGCTGCAGGTGTAGGTCCACCACAGCGGGCCCGCGATGGGCAGGCGCCTCCTCTTCAGCGTCTCCAGCTCGTTGTCCGTCGTCCGCTCGGTGCCGTTGGAGGCCAGCATGGTCCTCTTGTCCCCGCGCTTCCTGTAGGCCACGTGCATGGCCACCAGCAGCGCCGGCGTGGACACGAAGATCAGCTGCAGGCACCACAGGCGGATGTGAGACACGGGGAAGAAGTGGTCGTAGCAGACGTTCTTGCAGCCGGGCTGCTGCGTGTTGCAGGTGAAGTCGGACTGCTCGTCGCCCCAGACGCTCTCGGCGGCCAGGACCAGGATGGTGATGCGGAAGATGAAGAGGACGGAGAGCCAGATCTTCCCCAGGCTGGTGGAGTGTTTGTTGACTCCGCCCAGCTGGGCGTAGAGCACCCCCCAAGACATGGCGCTGGCAGGAGGACCACCTGTGATGACGGAGGACCGCCTGAAGAGGGCGGGAGTTCAGCAGAAGAAAAAAAAAAAATTAACAGCACAGAAAAACAAACGTTCAAAACGTTTGGCGTTGGCCCGTGTCACATGACCACTATTAGTGTCACATGACCACTATTAGTGGCATCAAAGCCATTTATCAGGAGGAATGGAGGAAGAATTACTGGCCGCAAAGTGTCAGAAGCGCTGCCTTCAAATGACAAATGTTGCTCAGAGACACAATTACTGGCCGAGAAGAGACGCAACAACCAAACAGAGACACAAAACGCCCACAAAGACACACAACAGAACTACAAAACGCTGCTGCGCATTATTCAAGATGCAAATTGAGAAAATGCACCACAGGAAGTTGTTACTATTTTAGTTTGTCTATGCTTGTTGTGCGACATGGGCTTCAACTGAGTGTCTTTGTGCATAAGGACAATATATCCTCCTCGAATATACAAAGAGAGCAAATAAAGACACAAAAGTATTACCACAACGACACACAAAAAAATACACAAGATGACCACAAAATACACAAAATGACCACAGAAATGATCAGAAAGTTAACACTGCGTGTGAAATCGACAGAACAACACAACTCACATGGAAGAGAAGAGCTTGTTCACCTAGAATTTGTCATTTTAAAATTCCTTTTCAAAGTATCCTGCTGAGCTTATTTCACTTGTAATATGTTCTAAATGTAGGTCTTCTTTACCACTACATTGTTTGTACTTTGTGCTGTCATATGTAAGAATAGAGTTATTGTTTTAAAGGTAAAAGGTGGGATTCTTTATTTTGGTGGCACAATTAAAGAAAATTCACCTTCAATGCTGCACATGTAACGCTGATCGTGGGATGACACTTGTTACGTATTAACTACTAAGTGTTTGAACATCACTATCTCACCTGTTTGTGAAGAGGTCGTTTTGAAACAAACAGTCGCCCCGAAGACAAAAACAATTAATCCGGAGTTATTGGAAGAAGAGGAAAGTGTCTTCGTTGGACCAGGTCCGTCTCGTGTTCCGTCCTCCGGATGATTGAGACACACCTGAGGCTTCTGCCGGCTTTCACGGCCCCTTTGTGGGGAGGAGCCCGGGAGCGGATCCGGGGCGGGGCGGGGCCATGGGCGGGGCCTGTTGCATCCCCCTGCAGCGTCGTGCAGTGACCGTGCGTTTGATAGCGAGCAGAGAAACGTTCACTGGATATTTAACGGGGAGAATCGAAGCATCTCGTCGGGTTAAACTCTTTTATTTAAAGTACAGGAACACAAGTACTCAAGTAGCACAGGGTAGAACACTCAGTACTAACGTAATACATTTAAAGTCACACTTTACCTGCACGTAATATTGCAGCATTTATTATTTCAGAATATATTATTGCATCATAATTAGTGACCCATTATGTTGCAGAATAGGTAGAATTAATTGGATTTAATTTAGTTTACCTAAACTCACTAAGCACGTTTTGTTATTGGGAATTTTCTCCCCATATCTTTTTAATTTAATCTAATTTAGCTTGAACATTATTTATTGTTATCTGTCTTAGTGTTGTGTTTATCCCATCATCAAGGTTTTATCTGAAAAAACACTGATTAGATTTATAAATAAACACGTTTTATCTCTTGAATTATGAATTCTAATTGCACGTCTTTCACAAATTGTGGTAAAATATATCTAGTAACGTCTATTGTTTGCATTGCTCCACAATATGCTGTAGTCCACATATATTTGATGCATATTTCAGTATATTTATACAAGTGTAATGTAATAAAGTACGCGTGTAGCCATATAACATTTTTACTTTACTTGAGTACTTCTACTTTCTTCTACTTTATAATTCTATTCCACTATTCTTATTCAATAACGGTGCTCAAATCAAGATCACAAAAGATAAAAGTAAGCAGGATATTCATGAAAAATTATCAATGCAATATAATCTAAAATGAATTAATAAGGCTTCACTCTTCCGCAGAGGAACATTTTATTGGGAGAATATAGAAAGTACATAAACAGGAGGCTGTATTGTTTGTCCTTTAGGACCTGATGTGATTCATTTAAATCAAGTCTTTAATCCTCCAACAACCGTGAGATCAAACGCACTGAAAGCGTCACTCAGAGGACTTTATTCGTGACCTCCGTGGTCCTTCTTCAGCTTGGCCAGGCCCATGAGGAGCTGGTCCCGCCTCTCCACCCGGGCCGACAGGTGCCGCCGCTCGCTGGGGACCAGCTGGCTCATCTCCTGGGGAGGAGGACACGAGCGTGAGGACGAGCGAGACGACGGGTGTGAAGACGAGCGAGAGGCCTCGTTAATTCAGCCCCGCGTGGCTAACCCGTTAGCATCCCGTGGTGGCATGTGACTCGTGACTGAGCGAGGGGACACAGGGGACAGAGGGGACCGAAGACGTCATCGGGCGGACGGTTCTCTCCACAAGATAAAACATCACACACTCACGTCCACGATTCTCCGGGCTCCCTCGGTGCCGGAGAAGTCCGGGACGGGCCCGAAGGAGGTCAGCATCCTCCTGATGCCGTCCCCGTACCGCTTCATGTAGTCCTCCAGGCCTGGGGGAGGATCGGGGGGGGGGAGATACGACAGCTTCAGCTCCTCGTCATCAAGAGGTGAAAACGCCGTAAATCACGTCACTCTCTTGAACGTTAAACCTAACGAAGTACTTTGTACGAAGTACGAAGGAAGGAACTTTATTTTGAAAAGGCCGCACGCATCCTGGTGGATAATTAACGCGGAGCAGCTTTTCCCCGAGTGTCCGAGCCGTAGAAGCTCCTCTGGCTGAAGAGCTTTGAGGGAACTACTCTTATTATTAAGAAGACGTCTTATTGTTGATATATAAAGCATATAATAATAATATATAAACATGTGGAGCTAAATAATCAGAAATGAGGAGAAACTCCTCCACACCAGCTCTTTAATTCAAACAGGTCAAAGGTCACCCTGAAACAGATCTTTGTCTTTTCTTTTAACGTTATTCAGACTTTGTTTAGGACCAAAGAGGCGTTTTAAAGGAGCTGAACGGTGGTGTGACGGAGGAGTGGGAGAAGCCTCCTGCCCCCCTCCTCAGATGTCTGTCTCCTCCTGGCTGGTCAGTCCGATGTCTTAACTGTCCGCAGACTCCGATGGCCGATGTCCTCCGGAGCGCCGCGGGGCAGAAACGGCAGTGCTTTTTGTACGTTTTGTATGTGTGCAACTGTTTTAGTTTGTAGATGACAAACACACAAACCGAACACACGGTGATAAATATGACGCTTTCCCTTCTTTCAACTGACGAATCGAGCCAGAGACAGTTTCTGTGAGACGCGCCGAAAGGACACAGTGAGGAGCCAACGACGCTGCCGTGTTTCCTCTCTGACATTTCGCTGCCCTGAAACCGGATTCTACCGTTCGAACCCGAGCCGGAGAAACGCAGAAAGGAGCGCAAGCACTTCGCAGACGGCAGCTCCCTGTTTTCGTTTTCCCTCGGCCAGAGACGGAGAGGCTGAGTGCTTCTCTATCTGATGGGAAGGGTTTAAAGGGGAAGAACAGGGGATCTTCCTGTGAACACAATCGTACCCCCGTGTCCCGGAGGAGGGGGGGACTTGGCCACTGTAACTACAGGTAGATTTGGCACCGGGTGCTCTGTGAGTTTTGGATTACTGGTGTGAGGGAGGGCGTTCACTGGGACCATCAAAAGACGCTTTGTTCCCGTGTGTGTGTGTGTGTGTGTGTGTGTGTGTGGGCCTCTCTTTGGGTCTCACACTCAACTTTGATATTCTCCACCTCCCTGAGGGTTCACGCTCGCTCCCCGTGTGTGAGACACGGAGACGTTCTTCCTCACAGACGTGAATCGCTGTGCGACTCCACTGAATTACACGAATTGGATGGCGATCAAAGGGATTCCCGCATTAATGATCTGCATTCCAAACGGAATCCTTGAATCTGTTTCTGCTCTAAGCGAATGCGTGGTTTCCTCGTACCTGCCGGCGCGTTGAGGTGCATCGTTTCCATGGGGCCGATGAAGGCGTAACGCATTCCCAGCCCCTCTGACATCACCAGGTCGATGTCCTTGACGGAGATAACGCCGTCCTGACGGAGTGGGAGAGAAAGCACACTTCATTTGTCCCGAGTGAGTAAACGTATGACTAGATAACGCAAATACTTCCTTTATCAGCGGGTACGGCGTGGACCGGGCCGCAAATATGTGGCCTCGGGGTGTAAGAACAGACACATTCAGGTCAGAGGCACCTTCCACGGGGGGGGGGGGTACCGGGAGGAGAGTGGCTGAGGACGGAGGGATGGAGAGACCCGGGGGGGGGTCAATGATCTTTGAGTCAGAGATACCTGTTGGCCCACACCGAGGTGGGGGGGGGGGGGTAATCAAAGCTCGGACACAGAGGCAGGGGGACAGGGTCGTCTTTGTTTGGGTCCCGCGTCCAACAACGGGTCCGTTCTCTGGGGTCTTTTCTCCACCGCAGTCACTGGGGGGCAACCGGCCGCTTTCTCAGCCGCTCTGCTTTCCAGCGCTGGCCCCGGCTCAAGGGGGGGGGGGGGGGGGGGGCTGTTATGTAAGAAGGCCACTGTGGGGTCACGGGCCTCTTCTGCTCTGTTTCTGCCTCCTCATCCTCTCTGGGATCACAAATCAACAAACCGGCTTCTCCTGAGACTTCGGGTTGAAACAGACATCCAGCCGCTTCCTGTGACCCAGCCGGGACTTCAGGATTTACCCGCTGAGCAACTTCCACCAGAGGAGCGGTGAAGGAGGAGGAGGAGGAGGAGGAGGAGGAGGAGGAGGAGGAGGAGGAGGATCATTCCTGTCGGACAGGTCGCTCTTTTTCAAACACGACGACGTCGTCATTTGCGCCAAAAGCCTCGAGCTACAAGATTGTACGTGACTGAAGTGAGCGAAAGAAAACAGAAACAAGACGCCTGGATGAAGGTGAGAAGTCAGCTGGTTCATTTGTCACGACACGTAATTAAAAAAATGTCTTTTTTACTTTAATTGTCCCCCCACAATTATTTCCACGTTCCGCACCCGGCTGTCGACGGGTAAGATGATAAAAAGCTTTGTGTTGCACTCAACCTGTGGCTCATTCCACAGACTTTAACATCACTGTGGGACTTTTGTCAGCTACGACCGGACGGCGTCCTCGGGGGTTAATTCTGCTCCCCAGGGGTGAGCGGGCCCGAGCGCGGTACGGAATGTCATGTCCACGTGATGCTGAGCGTCCACAGGTCAGTGCGAAGACACAAATACCAGCTGGTGGGCGCGCGGATGCTCTGTGGCGGCCTGCAGGAGGGACGCCGACGCTCCGCTTCAGGGATTCCCAGAAGCCGGCGCCCCCACCAAACGCCCCCGCCCCCCTCCACATGTCACTCAAGGAGAGACGCATCCAACAGAAATAGACTTAAAATGACCACAAAGAAGCTTTAAAATGATGAAATCACACAAATCAGCCACAAAAAGACCACAAAGAAACACACTTATTAAAAGAGAGAGAGACTGACAGCGACGATGGAAACACAAATCAACAAGCACAGAGAAATGAGCGTGACCACAGAAAGCGACGGGGAACGATGACTGAACCCATCTCTTAAAACCACAAAGAGACAGAAAGGCCGGTTTCACCGCTGCTGCATTGAACGCACAAACGAGAGCTTCCACTTTGCTCTTCAGTGAAGCGGGAAGCTCCTCTTGAGAGGAAAAGCGCCCACGCACGCTCCACGGGTCACGTCGGCGAGGCCCTCTCCTGCGGTCGTCCTCCTGCAGGGACGGGTTCGGCCCGAGGGGCGCCGGCGGCCGTTTCCAGGAAGGCAGCTGCTTTTTTTTCGGCGCGAGTGACGCCGCGGCGTTCCGTCTGCGCGCGAAGGCGTCACAGTGCGCGCTCGGGTAAAATCGCGCGAATCAAAGCGCCGAATGTCCAGACAAGCGTGGACGCATGTGATGGACGAACCTCGCCGCCAGTGATCCATTCGTCCCTCTTCTGTGCCGGACCAGAGGGTAAATAATCCGTCCAATCCGAAGATCACATGAGGTTCCTTTCGTCCATCGATGTGCGTGTCAGAGTGTCTCTAGATGACTTCAGTTACACTCACAACTTGTGTATTGACACCAACACATGCAGCAGTCTAAATCGTTTCGTTAAAGGGTATTTGTTAAGATATATAAACATTCTTATTTAATTGCGCCTTGTGAATCTTGGTTATTCTTTATATTTGATCTCTCGCTGTGTGTCTAAAACTATCCTCACCTGAAGGCGTCGGCGACGACAGAACAAGCAGCGCGAGTCTCAACGGAAGAAAAGACGCCTCTTATGAAATAACTGCTGCTCCCATTGACCTCCTCGCGTTGCGCTATTCTTTTGTCGTGGTGCCTTCACGGTTACTTTTTGTGTGTCCGTGGTCCAGACGCACAGCGTCGCTTGGTGCAGCGACCAGGAGGACACGCAGGTTGAGAGAAAAGAGGCAGAGGGACGGATGCGAGAGCCTCTTATTGTGTCCTGTGAGTGTGTGAAAGAAGAGAATAATCGGAGTAATTGATCCCCCACAGAGGAGCTAATCCATCACAGCCACGACAGTCTCTTATCTGACCAACCATCAGCCATGAGGACCTTTAGAGAGATGGAGGACATCCAACACCACCCACGGTAGCACCGGGGGGCCAAAAAGACCCTTTAAACACACTGGCAGCAGCCACATGCGATATGTGGACACGTATGGGACGCATTCAATCCCCCCCCCCCCCCCCCCCCCCGGCCTCCGGCTTTCGCCTAATGTGAAGTTCACTTGACGCAAAGGATGCGCGTAATGTCTAACAGTGAAAAGGAGAAACAGGACCCGGTAATGATTACGGACTAGAGACTGACCTGCACCAGCCTCCAGGACTCTGCAATGACGGCCGCCTGCACCCTGTTGAGGGCAAAGCCGTCGATCTCCTTCACCAGGCGGACGGGCGCCTGGCCGACCTGAATCCAGAGGAGGGAGTCAACAGCTGGAATGGGGAGGGGGGGGGGGCAGATCAATGCGTTCAAGATAGTGCGGGTCTTCGTGCTAATGTTTGATGCTATGCTTGGACCTTTCTACCAAAGTACATTACACACTAGTTGAGGAGGATTGAATAGTTCATCTCCTGCAGGGCGTAGTTCTCATTGTGCAAGCGGGCAAATGTGGAACAGGAAAGAGTTGATTTAGTTTACTAGGAATCTAAACACGCCCAGCGATGTAAACACATTCTTCCTAGTAACGGTTGGCTTTTAAGCAGTTGTGAAAGTAATTTGCCACAGACTTGCAAGAATTGTTTTGAACCATGGTGGCGCCTCATCTCAAAATCAAACCGAACGCAACCAACCGACAGATGGACAAACAAGTCCTTCTTCCGGGGCCACATTGGTTTGTCTGAGAGCCGACAGTGACTCTCCCCGGCAGGTCCTGACGTAGCTGCCATTGTTCAGGCCTTCACCTTGGTCATTAGGGAGTGGGCGGTGTCCACAACGGCTGCTGCCGTCTCTGGGTGAGGTACCAGCTCCACCAGTTTGACGTAGTAAGGTGGGTTCACCTGAGGAGCACAGGAGAGTCGTCACGGGGCGGCGACAGGTACAGAAGCAACCCGAGCTTTGACCTTTACGGTGGACATTGGGTCACATGAGCAGGTTCTGGGGTTGAGACCCTTTGTTACATTGATTTGGTGCTGAATTTAAAACATTTTTATCACGCGAGAATCAATGAAGCTGATCAAAAAGCCATTTTATAGCCACAGAGATGAGATCCATTCATGTTGTAGTTTCAGACTTTCTAAAAAGGGACCTAAAGGGTTTAAAGACTTCTGACACTACGGTTTAACACGAGCGACGTCACAGCTTCCTGAACTTCCTGAACTGGGAACCTGATTGACAGCTGAAATGATATAAAGTAACGATGACTACGCAGCAAACCAGAGTCAGATGCTCCATGCAAACGCACTGTGCACTGTTCATTCTGCACACATTGTAGTGGCAAATTTGCGATTTTGGGCTCTACAAAATAAAATCGAAATAAAATTGAACTCTGCGGCGTGCTCATATAACTGCTACAAAGTAAACGAAGCTACGTGGGTTGATACGCATGTACAAAAGCCTGCAATCCCCTTCAGATGTCGTAGCATCGTAGCATCGTAGCATCACTGACCGGATGGGAGACGAGGCAGCGGCTCCTGTTCTGCACCGTGGAGAAGACCTTGCTCGGCACCAGACAGGAAGTGGAGCTGCTGAGGACGACGTCCTCCCCCACGAGACGCTCGATGTCCCGGAAGACGCTCTGCTTGACCTCGAGCTGTTCGAACACGCACTCCTGTGGGAGACGCACAGGCAGCGCGGGGTCGTCATGGGGCCTTTGTTTCATTCAGCGTAACACTCTCACAAGATCAGTAACGCTGTATCCATCGTGGCCGAGCGGCAGCAAAGACAATGTCCTCAAAAATAGAAAAATAAAGGACGTTTGTCTGAGGAACAGGACGTCATAAAAACACCTTTAGGGGCACCAGAAGCCCTTTGACTCCTAATTTGATCAAATGAATGAATACTTTATCATACTTGTACTATATTGGTAATGTACTGACAAATACAACCCAAAACTGTCTATAGAGTAGTATAAATACCACTAAAAGGTCCAACGGTGTATTTGTGTGAATCGAAGGATCTTTTAACTTTTGTCGTCAATCTTTCGTCAGGAAAAAAAGATACAAACGCGCAATTTACACCAAATCTTGAAGTTGAAGGACAAACTGTTCCTGTGCTTTTCCAACTGGATACTAGTTTGGCTTTTGCCGCCGTCCCCGTGGAGGCGGTGGAAAGGGGCGGGCCCTCGGGGAGCAGCGGCGGGACGTCAGCGTTCTGAAGAACGCACATACCTGCCGACTGTGTGAGCAGCGAGGCGCCGCCGCGTGGGTGGTGTGCAAACACGGAGACAAAGACTAGCACTGTCCTCTCTGTCTCTGTCCTCTCGGGCTCTGTCGCTCTGTCCTCTCGGTCTCTGTCCTCTCGGTCTCTGTCCTCTCGGGCTCTGTCGCTCTGTCCTCTCGGTCTCTGTCCTCTCAGTCTCTGTCCTCTCAGTCTCTGTCCTCTCGGGCTCTGTCCTCTCGGTCTCTGTCCTCTCGGGCTCTGTCCTCTCGGGCTCTGTCCTCTCGGGCTCTGTCCTCTCGGGCTCTGTCGCTCTGTCCTCTCGGGCTCTGTCCTCTCAGTCTCTGTCCTCTCGGGCTCTGTCGCTCTGTCCTCTCGGGCTCTGTCCTCTCGGGCTCTGTCGCTCTGTCCTCTCGGGCTCTGTCCTCTCAGTCTCTGTCCTCTCGGGCTCTGTCCTCTCGGGCTCTGTCCTCTCGGTCTCTGTCCTCTCAATCTCTGTCCTCTCGGCCTCTGTCCTCTCGGCCTCTGTCCTCTCGGGCTCTGTCCTCTCGGCCTCTGTCCTCTCGGGCTCTGTCCTCTCGGTCTCTGTCCTCTCAATCTCTGTCCTCTCAGGCTCTGTCCTCTCGGCCTCTGTCCTCTCGGGCTCTGTCCTCTCGGCCTCTGTCCTCTCGGCCTCTGTCCTCTCGGTCTCCTTTGGAAAAGGGCCGGTCGATGATCGATTGGTGTCTTGTTATCGGGGAACGTGGCGGCGACTATCTGAACAGGAAGACTCGTCACACTTTACAGTAAATGTCATTTAGCTTCTAGGACAGAAGTCTCTTTTGTCCCTGGTTGATTTATTCCGGTCCGGCTCTCTGCGGCTTAAGAAGAGCTCAGTTAAACCGATAACGGCCACCGAGACGGTTTGTTTTTGTAAGCGCGACTGAAGACGAGGAGTCGAGTCATCGAGTGTTCTCTGCAGGTCTCTGCTCCGGGTGGTTCAGTAGTTCACTCGCTCTCGAGGGGTCGCCAATGGCAACTGTTTTGGCAAAGTGACAACTCTTCTCTCGGCCCGTTTCTGGGGCGACCGGGGCTCATGGAGCAGGAGACATCTAACCCCTGCCGGCTCCCCCTGCGCGGGGAATTATTTCCTCTATGTGTAAAATAACACAGAAATGACTTCTTCTTCATCAATGTGAGAAGGGGGGGGGGGCGTCTACACGCCTGCAGCCTGATTGAGGGAAGTAAAATATGCACAAAATACACGTGTTCGTTATTAGCTGACGTGTAACTATCTTAATTAATCATACCTCAAATCAGTTCAATATAAAACCTTTTTTGTGTTGTGTTATTATTGTCTCTTTGTATTTGTATTCATGTATTTAATAGAACAATGAAAAAAAAGACCTATACATCGAGATATGTATATATATGTATATATATATATATATATACATATTACACACATACATAGATATATAGTTTGTGCTGCGCTTTATTTAGACTCCTTGTGTCGGAGTCGTCCTCTCACACACTAACACATGACGTTGCGCCCCCATGAGGACAAATCCTTTGAAGGAAGAATCAGAATGTTCTGAGATTATTACAATCACTCCAGATATTTGATTCAGGGTGCGTTGGATTAATGGAGAACTAGAAAATAAACCAACAGCTCCAGCAGGGGAGCCCAAACTTCCCTTTCCCACATCTACCAGCTGTGACTGGGGGATCCAAGGCGTTCCAGTGCAGAGATGTGATCTCTCCACCTGGTCCTGGGTCTTCCCCGGGGCCTCTTCCCAGCTGGCCGTGCCTGGAACACCTCCCTAGGGAGGCGCCCGGGGGGCATCCTCACCAGATGCCCAAACCACCTCAACTGGCTCCTTTTGACGCAAAGGAGCAGCGGCTCTACTCCGAGCTCCTCACAAATGGCTGAGCTTCTCACCCTATCCCTAAGGGAGACGCCAGCCACTGGCCTGAGGGAACCCATTTCGGCCGCTTGTACCCGTGACCTAGTTCTTTCGGTCATGACCCGTCCTTCATGACCATAGGTGAGGGTAGGAACGAAGATTGACCGGTAGATCGAGAGCTTTGCCTTCCGGCTCAGCTCTCTTTTCGTCAAAACGGTGCGGTAAAGCGAGTGCAATACCGCCCCCGCTGCTCCGATTCTCCACCCAAACTCACACTCCATCTTCCCCTCACTGGTGAACAAGACCCCGAGGTACTTGAACTCCTTGACTTGGGGTAAGGACACATTCCCTACCTGATACGATACGACACGACTGGGACGTTATTACCAATGCTTTAACACAGCAGCAGCATTTAACTCCTTCCTGTACAGTTGGGTGATTTCTTTAAGAAGTAGTAACTTTTGTAAATTCTTAAACCTTTGAAGAAACCAAAGCGGTCGGATGAAAGAGGCGAAGTGAGGCGGTCGGGCGAGTCACCTGAACGAAGAAGGCGCCCTGCAGCGCCTCGGCCAGCTCGTCATGGCCGCTGAGCAGAGCGAGCTGCTGCGTGGCGGTCAGCTGACCTCGCAGCATTTTAGCTTCCTGCAGCTCCTCCAGCTGCTTCCTACACACACACACACACACACACACACACACACACACGCACACAGACCCACAAAACAAGAGAGACGGAGGAATCGTTCCTTTAAAGTTGAACCTTTATCA
This sequence comes from Gasterosteus aculeatus, assembly GCF_964276395.1. Lineage (NCBI taxonomy): Eukaryota > Metazoa > Chordata > Actinopteri > Perciformes > Gasterosteidae > Gasterosteus > Gasterosteus aculeatus. The sequence goes on along the minus strand of NC_135704.1, from coordinate 18,954,729 downwards.
AAATGTGAAAGCAGCAGGTTTGTGTGGTAACTACGCTGATGATCATCAGAATGTGCTAAAGTCTAAAGAGGCACTGAAACATACTGAAATCTCCTTCTCGTACTTTGTGTTCAATAACAATATAGTTTTAAATCAGCAAGAAAACACACACAGACAAGAGGAGGCTGAGCGACCGATGACTCCCTCCACTGTCCATCTCAGGAGGAAAGCAGCGGGTTAAAGGTCGGTTGCGTTAGTCCGGCCCTTTGTCATCCCACGTTAATGTTTAACTAGCAGTGAGTCGGCCAGGAGAGACTCTTTAGGCCTGAAACACGGGTTTGTCTGTTTGTTAGAGGACACTGCATGACCTCTACAGTTAGAGGTCATGCAGTGTCCATGTGACTTCTGTGCAAGGAGGAACTGTCTGACTTTACTTACTTAAAAAATAACTAACTTGTTGTTGATTGGGCCGCCCCGCGTGGACTAAAGTGGTGGTGTCTCTTACCACCAGCCTCCCTTTAGAAAACCTCTCATTCTACTGCAGCAGCTCTCACAGTCTGCCTCTCAGCCCCGGTCCTGGTTCTCCCAGGCCCCCCTTCCCTCCAGCGGGTCCAGCGCTACGTTCTGGGTCTCCAGAGAGGAGAAGCTGCTGGAGGAGGAGACGTTGCTACTGCTGCTGGGAGCTAAGCTCTCCTCCTCCCTCCAGAGCTCCCAGTGCAGGTCCAACCCAGGAGCCGGATCGGGGACCAACTAAACAAGAGACTGGTTCACATAGAGGATCAGGACTAAAGTGAGTCTGGTTCAAATAGAGGAGCAGTGAGACTGGTTCAGCGATGTCATCAGGCGGACAGTAATATGTAACCCATATGCAGAAAAAAGCGATTGTTGTGTGTTTATATGCAACGCCACATTAATTAAGATTGCACTGATCTGCGCTGGGTGGAGAAGGAGGCTGACCCGATCTCCACGACGGCCTTGGCCGACTCTCCTGGTTGGTTGTCGTAGATCTTAACGCTGTAGCCTCCGCTGACAAACACCATGGCCCAGGAGCGGCCGATCAGCCCACTGAAGCAAAGCAGAAACAGTCATTCAGGATGTTTGCTTAGTCTCAGCGTAACCCTGGTAAACAATAACAACGCCACAGTTTGCTCTCTTCGCCGCCACTTCTTCCATAGACATAGAACAGCTTTTAAAATAATATACAGAAAATCAGTAATTTGGACAATGCAATCATGAATTGGAGTATATTTAAGTGATTTAAATAACACAACAAAGAGTTGTGTAGCGTAACTACAATGAAATGGCTAATCAATGATAAATAATGGATGCATCTTTGTTATTCTATATAATCTTATAATTAATCAATAGACTGATAATCATCCAATATAATGCAGCATTTTTGGGGGAGAAAAGCTATAAATAAAACGTGATTGAGTTTAGAGGTTAGTTGTTGACTTTGTGTTCAGACGATGTAACATTTCCGTCAACAAACGCAGGCTCTTGATCGGAAGAGTGGCAGCAAATGTGTAACAGTAAAAGATTGAAGGTTATTATCTTAGTCGTTGAACACACTTAAGGTAAAGGAAGTCATGGATAAGTCCCATGTTAGCTACACAAGTAGCTGCACAATCAACATGACAACAACTCAATGCGACGCTCAAACAACGTGCAAACGTCTTCTGTAGCTCACCTGCCGATCACAGTAATGATCTTCATGTCAGAAGAGCTCATTTTAGGACTTTGTGAGGAGATCGGATCAGACGAACGTTGCCACCAACCCGTCGCCCCGCCCCTCGCCGGTCACGCTGCCGAGTGAAGCTACGGCAGCTTAGAAGGACAAACGCTACGCGGAAATAAACTGCATTAACATCATCTAAAACACAGACCTAGACAAATATGGGCCATTCATTTGCTGCTACGATGGTTGATTAAGTTGATTATTGTCATATTCGCATCGCTAAAGATGAAACTACGCTGTGAACGTGGAAATCTAGCCGTTGGCTTACATCTGTATCCTAGCAACGGATGAAATCAGCTTCGACCAATTGCGTTCATGTTAGTTTGTGATTGACGCGTGCCAAACCAATCAGATGTTTCAAAACCTAAACTGTCCCGCCCACGCCGCGTTGAACTGTGGGATTGAAATTTTGAAACGACAACAAACTTCTCTCCCTTCTGTATTTGTACACATCACTGTCCGTATTATTGATGGTCCTGTCGTTGCACCGCCACGCCAGAGAGAGAGAGATGGAAAACGTTCACCTGGCGGTGGAGGAGGAGGATCTTTATTCCGGTTACAACGACTATAATCCCACATTTGACTCCGAGGTGAGTTAGCAAGCTAGGCTATGCTGGCTAGCTAGCTAGCTCTGAAGGTGGCAGTTTAGCTGCACAGCTCGAAGCTAAGGTTTGGATAGATGGTGAATAACAACATGAAGCATTTGAAGTTAATGAATTGGCTATCACTCATTTTAAATATACGGACGAGGAATATTTCAAGACTAAATAGCCTCTCATCAGACTGCTTATGATCCTAGAAAACAAACATTCATTATTCTTAATTAACTACAGGGTTTGTGGCTTGAATTAACAAGATATCTCCAATGACACTTCTTGAATCCAATTTGTATTTACATACAAGTATTTATTATATGGAGATCGTTCTTGTTCATTTGTGCTCTTTAGAGTATTTTTTCAAATCATTGTTTTTACTTCTTCATAAAACTCACTCTAACTTTGTTTTGAAGAAGTGCTTTCTGGATAAGGTTTATTATTATTATTATTATTAAAATAATAATAATAATAATTATTGTCAATTTAAAGGAGTTAGAGAATGATGTGGGCTTCCAGCAAGCAGTGAGGACAAGTCACGGAAGAAGACCTCCGGTGAGTACCTACTGTTATTTACTTAAGAATATAATCATCTAATACATTACTGTATATTATGCTCAGCCTCACCTTTACAGCATTATAGTGATGAACACATGAACGCTTTGACTATTAGAATACTGCAATATTATAAACAATATGTTTGGTTATGAAATGAATCCTTCTGCATATTGAGTGCTTTTACTTGTTGAACTTTTTCATACTTGATGAAGTTTTGTACTTTTACTTTTTTTGTAATGCAGCAATGAACTGTATATTTTTACTCTGACATTTCTTCCTCTACTACATAAACTCAAGTTCTGTACTTAAGACAGATTTTGAGGGACTTTTTTTGAGGGATGTTTTGTAAAAGTGAGGAGTGAGGGAGTGATTAAGAGGGAGAAATGATTACATTAATTACTTAATACTCATGATAAGATGTCTTTAATTACACAGATGACTGCAAAAATTCCTGGCACTGCCATTGGAGCTCGGCCCTTAGCTACTTCCTTTGGAGTAAGTACAACGACCCGGAATAGTTACCAAGACAACTATGAGCCCTTCACATTTACACTCCTACCTATAAACAGGTTCTGTGTAATAGATTAGTTTCAGGTAAACGTGCCTAAATCACCTTCACCTGTCTTGTCCCTTTCGTTTCCTGAAGGCTCGGGTCCCTGTGGCCTCTTCAATGGGCCGACCCATGACTGGAGCTGTGCAGGTGAGGCGGATCGGTGGACCCACACAGGTTCTATTCAGCATAGTCGACAGATGTCAGTCAGTGCTTCATGTGGGCTGATTTTAGAGCGTTTGTCGTAGGTTTTATAAACATTGCTTTGTTCGTGTGTATTTACTCAAAGCGGAAAAAAAGAACCGGCTAAATATTAAGATGGCTCTGTTTTACAAATAAATGAAAAATGGAGCAAATACGGAAAACAATGTGATTTAGTTTTGACTTTTTATTGCTATTTTTTAATGTGACAGGATGGAGCGGCCCGACCGATGACCGCCGTCAGGGCGGCGGGTTACACCTCCTCCATGACCCGGGGTGAGTTCCAGGGAGTCAAACAGAAACTGCCATTTATCTTTGTTGTTTTCAATCTCCGTAAAGCCAAAGGACATTCAGGCATGAAGCAGGATTGTAATAAACAGTAAAGCACGATATGTGCTTTCAGGCTCCACCTTTGACCCTCTGGGCCAGTCCAGAGGCCCTGCAGCTCCACTTGAAGCGAAGAACGAGGACACGTGAGTTAACACTCTTGTATTCATCCAGGTTCAAAGTGCTTCACAGATCATTGTCAAGCAGAAAACAAAACAAATTGAAAACTACAGACGTCAAAAGCATAAGAGGAATGGTCAAAGTTTAATGCACCAATAACGTGTAATAAAAGCTATAATAACAGCAATAGTAGTAAAACAGCAACTTACCAAACCTAGTCTAATATAATTAGTGTGTACAAATGTAATGTACACAAATAAGTGTAAAATATCATTGTTAAATAAATGTCTTGCTGAACAAAATAGGTAATGTTTAAACTCACAGGTTGAGGGTTTTGTTTAGGATTATAACGGCACCACCTAAGATCAGCGTGTGCATATCCAGTCAGAATGAGGTATTTGATTCTTATACGCAAAGAAGCAATCAATATCATTAATTAACACTTATTCCGGGGGAACTGGTGAAGAAGCAGCAGTGTCTCAACTTGTGTTTCTCTTTTTATTGTCCTTGCAGTCCCGAGGAGAAGATCAAGATCCTGGAGAAGAAAGTGAACGAGCTGATAGAAGAGAGCTGCATGGCGCAGAGCACCGGAGCCTTACAGCTGGTCAGACGCAACGTTCTGTTTAGTAGAAGAGAAGCGCCTCATTTGTCATTTGTATTGATTGTTGATCTGATAAAAAACCCTCTTACTGATTTAGACAACATGGTGGGTTTTAAGTCGTTGCAACTGAAGCGCTCAATACTTCCTCCCCTGCTGGCGTTGTGCTCTGATGTGTCTCTGCAGGCTCTTGAGAAGGCCAAAGAGGCAGGGAGGAAGGAGAGAACCCTGGTGAGACACAGGGAGAAGTCTGGCAACGGGGACCACATCAATCTGGACCTCACCTACTCCGTAAGCAGCAGCATTTAGCTTCTACGTCACAAGCCTTTTCCTCCACACTCAGTTACTCAAAACTCCTTTTGCCGTGTCAGTTATTATCTGACGTCTAGTAATTGTCATTCTCAACAATTAGAGGAATCACTTCCTCTCCTCCAGCCGTCTTCTCCTCTTCCCGATTCCCTGCAGTTTTTCTCGCTCTTCTCGTATAAAATGCCACCTACACATTTACCGCCGCATTGCATCCTGGTCTATTCGTCGGTGCTGGAGAAATACTCTTTGCCTGCTTTGTCTTTTGTTGTTTTGTGTAATAATTCCATGTGGAAATGTTGAGCGTGTCGGTCGTTTTCAGGTTTTGCTCAACCTTGCCAACCAGTATGCGAACAACGAGATGTTTCCAGAGGCCTTGAACAGCTACCAGGTCATCGTGAGGAACAAGATGTTTAGTAACGCAGGTGAGCCCATGTGTTTAGACCTGTGCCCTCCACAAGACGGGACTGAACCTCCTTTGTTTTTTTTTATATGTCCATGAAATGAGAGAGGATATTTATCATACTGTGATATCTGCTGGTGCAACTTCTAAGTGCACATTATTATGATTACGAACACGTCCTCAAAGGCTGAAACAAGAGACATTGGTAACAAGTACCCTACTGTTACTATACCTGTGAGAGGAAGTCAAAGTGCAACATTAACTACTATTTAAATTAAAGGAACAGCTCTGTGGTCACAGGCCGTTTGTCTCAAAAGCTCATATTCCAACCATGGTGCTTAAATGACCCCCGCAGGCCGCCTGAAGGTCAACATGGCCAACATCTACGTCCGACAGAAGAGCTACCCGAAGGCCATCAAGTTCTACCGCATGGCCCTGGATCAGATCTCCAACGCCCACAAGGAGATGAGGATTAAGATCATGCAGAACATCGGCGTGGTCTTTGTGCGCATGGGCCAGTACTCGGACGCCATCACGTCCTTCGAGCACATCATGAGTGAGAGCCCCAACGTCAAGACGGGCTTCAACCTCATCCTGTGCTACTACGCCATCGGGGACCGCGAGAGGATGAAGAAGGCCTTCCAGAAGCTCATCTCCGTCCCCCTGGGCGTGGACGACGAGGACAAGTACATCCCGTCCAGCGTGAGTCTGCGGCGACGCATGTGGCTTATAGCGGAAACAGGAAGTGTTAACAGCTGGGAGATGGAGATCTTCTATTATTAAAATGAAACTGTTTTTCACAATTAATTCCAGCGGAGGCGTTTTAGTTGATTTAACTTTCTGTTTTTATGTGTTTATTCTTCCCTTTTAATCCTCTTTGTGTTCAGAATGTGTGGAACGATCTTTGAAAGGTTTATTATTATTTTAACTTTATTCAATAGAGGATTTTGTTTCTTTGTAAGGTGATTATGACACAATATCTGCTAGTAATTCCAAATTCAATACATTCCTCACAATTAAACATTCCCAAGATCCACAGGTCAGTTGTTTGGAGCAGCACTTTAAAATGAAACAAAAAGCCTTCAACACAGTTTCCACGGGACTGAAAATGCTGCAGATGCTGAATACGATAATAAGAATGCCTCCAAGAATAAGCAAATGAAAATCTTCATGCAAATGTTGTCCCGTCTCTCAGGACGAGAGCGACTCTGAACTGGTCATCGAGGCCATTAAGAACGACAAACTCCACCAGATGGAACGAGACCTGTAAGAACCAAAAGCTCCGCGTTGGTCCTCTGCAGCCCGATGCCGTTCCTCATGTCGTCTTCCTCCCCACAGAAAAGTCCTGGCTGAGAAGTACATCATGACGGCGGCTAAGCTCATCGCTCCGGCCATCGAGACTTCTTTTGCCACCGGATTCGACTGGTTGGTTTGTTTGTTTGTTTCCTCTCAACATCGGAGGGTTCAGGATGTACGAGAGGATTTGTTTTGAACCTTTTAAAGCCACTAACAGAGTTAAATCTGTAACGTATCTAATTCCCATTTGTTTGTAGAAACTAGGTCTAACCACTGAGAGTTGCCTTGTCAACAATATAAATACAATGTATTTATTTTACACTTCTGGTACTTAATGTACATTAAGGAATATGAAGGTGCACGAAGCAGTAAAAAAAGGCAACGTTGTTGTTGAAGTCCAAAAGCATCTCATCAGAACCTGAACCGGTGGTACCGGTGGTACCGGTGTGCTGCTCGTTCCCAGGTGCGTGGACATGGTGAAGAGTTCTCAGTACGTCGAGCTGGCCAACGACCTGGAGATTAACAAAGCCATCAGCTACCTGCGCCAGAAGGACTTCAACCAGGTGACCGTCAAAGGGACGCGACACTCCGTTCGGGCCCCCCGGCCCCAAACATCCGTGCTGTACATTTTCTAGTTGGCAATAGAGTGGTACATTTTTAATTGTCGTTTTTAACACAATTCTTTACGTATTTGAACCTGTAAAACATGTCGCAATAGTAATTCTATTTAGAATTTGTTAAAATAATCATATTACTTTTTTATACAGCACAAATTTATAGAATTTATGTGGCTCAAAGTGCTGTAAATTAAAAAATAAATAAAAACAGAAAAAAGAAGCAGTTTAAGTGTAATTAAAATCCATCAGATGAATAAAAACAAGAAAGAGAGAGAAAGTGGTTCCTCCCTTCCACGTCCCCTGGCGTCCGCTCGTCATTTTCTTTCTATTATTTTCCATCTTTCATGTTTACGACATCTCTGTTCACGTTAACCTCGTCTCACCCTCTGCTTGCCCTCCATGCTCCCTCGCCTCCTTCTCAGGTGGAGGTACGTGTGCCCCCCCCCCCCCGTGAGGTTTGGAGTGTGTCGCTGACCTTTTTTCCACCCTCATAAAGCAGAACGTGTGTGTGCGTGTGTGTGTGTGTGTGTGTACTATCCTATGTCAACTAATCAAATGTGAGTTCTATGGAATAAACCCAATGTGTATCCGGTTTATCATTAAACTCTTAATTCTCTTAACTCGTAATTCACTTCATGGTTTATTAAACTCGATCTGTTTTATTTATTGTATTTTTCTAAAATAACCACGACACATTTAGTTATTTGCTGAAACAAAATGTTTGTCAGAGGTATCCCGGTTGCCCTGATAGTCTTTCTTCACGTGTCACCAGGCCGTGGAGACGCTGAAGACCTTCGAGAAGAAGGACAGCCGAGTGAAGAGCGCCGCGGCCACCAACCTCTCCTTCCTCTATTTCCTGGTAAGCTTCCCTCATCCATGGGTGTATAACGTAGGAGCTTCATTTACTGAAGCCCCCCCCCCCCCCAATCCTTCGCCCGCCACAGGAGAAGGACTACGAACAGGCCGACCGATACGCCGACCTCGCCATGACCGCCGACCGCTACAACCCGGCGGCGCTCATCAACAAAGGCAACACGGTGTTCATCAAGCAGGACCACGAGAAGGCCGCCGAGTTCTACAAGGAGGCCCTGAGGAACGACTCCTCCTGCACCGAGGCCCTCTACAACCTGGGTAACATCTAGTGGGGTGACCTTCTGAAGGAGTGGAGGCCCTTCAGAGGGGCAGCAAGTTAAATCCCCTGTGACGACCTCGTCTTCACAATAAAAGCATAACGAAATACAAAGAGGAAAACAGCGACGCCGGCAGTGTGAGGCGCCTCAAATAAAAGCCGAAATTTAAAGTTACATGTTTTACTCTCTGGGGTGGAACGTCACTTTCTCCATAAACTAAGGTGGAGAAGTAATGACGGACACAGGTAAGGAGACCACAGGTAAAGAGACCACAGCCCATGGTCACCTTTGTGTCACCTTTCCTACACGCGAGGGCGTCGTATGAAGTCTCAGCCCAGAGTTTGTTCATCAGACCTTTGTCTCCGTCCACCTGATCCCAGGTCTGACCTACAAGAGGCTGAATCGCCTGGAGGAAGCTCTGGACTGCTTCCTGAAGCTCCACGCCATCCTGAGGAACAGCGCCCAGGTCATGTACCAGCTGACCACTCTGTATCCTGCCGAGAAGAAGGCGGCGTGACTGCGTTTGTGTGGAGCGGCTTCCCGTGTGGATGTTTGTGGGGGTTTGTTTTCCTTGACCCGCCCCCCTCCCCCCGCCCTCAGGTATGAGCTCCTGGAGGATCCCCAGCAGGCCATCGAGTGGTTGATCCAGGTCTTGAGTGTGACCCACACCGACCCCCGGGCACTGGCCAAGCTGGGAGAGCTGTACGACGGCGAGGGGGACAAGTCGCAGGCGCTGCAGTACTACTACGAGGTACCAGGAGCCAACTGCTGTGTGTGTGTGTGTGTGTGTGTGTTCCTGCATGCGGAGCGCAGCGATCTGAACGCAGCGTGTCTGCTGCTAGTCCTTCAGGTACTTCCCCTCCAACATGGATGTGATCGAGTGGCTCGGGGCTTATTACATCGAGACGCACTTCTGCGAGAAGGCCATCCAGTACTTTGAAAGAGCCACGCTGATCCAGTAAGTAACAGCCGATGGGTGATGAGAAGAACCACACAGATCTGTGGCGAATGTACGAGTAAACATAAACATATCACTTCAAATAGTTTCATAAAACGCACTGAAGCTTGATTGCTTTGTTTTACAGCTGTTTTGTTCTATGCTTCTTTTCACTTTGTTCTTGTTAATGTTGTTTTCTGGTGTTTCTGTGTCTCAACGTTCTTGGTGTCATAATGTTTATGTGTAAATACACTTGAACTCATAACTAAAGGTTGAGTTATCCAATCAAATGAGATTAAATGCATCTATAAGAAAGCTAAAAAAAAAAAGTGTCTTTCAGCCTCTTAAATGTTATTTCTACACTTTTCTGACGCGATTCAAGTCTTATTAATCTTGTTTGGATCGTCTCATCATACTTTCTGAATGCAGCGTTGATCTTCTTTAAATATGAATTCTGCTGCTCTTCCTCAGACCCGCCCAGGTGAAGTGGCAGCTCATGGTGGCGAGCTGCTACAGGAGAAGTGGTGAGAAGGAACAATTCATTAACTCAAATCAGGTTTATTCCCATACAGTAACGTGTAGAAAAACAACCCCTCGGGTGTATTCCACCAGCAACCGGCCCGATTACAGTTCTAAACGCAGAACCTCTTGTTCCGTCTTCACAGGAAACTACCAGAAAGCTCTGGAAACGTACAAAGACATCCACCGCAGGTTTCCAGAGAACGTGGAATGTAAATCTCCCCGACTCGCGCCACTTTACACGGAGCGGCTGCAGGCGGCGGTGAGGGGAATCAAACTGTCCGTGTGCTTGCAGGCCTGCGTTTCCTGGTGAGGCTGTGCACCGACATGGGGCTGAAGGACGTGCAGGAGTACGCCACCAAGCTGAAGAAAGCGGAGAAGATGAAGGAGATCAGAGAACAGGTACGTGGCTTTTAAGAGGTCACGGGAGCAGGCCGATTATTTCATGTGTAAATACGTCCTGGTGGATCCGTAGAGGAGCCCTGGCACACAACCACGCCTAAAAAGCACACTCCCGTCTACGGCCGAAGATGACAACGTGTTCTGGGGTCAGTGGAGTTTGTGAAGGAGGCGGGACTTGGAGCCCCGCGCGAGCCAGGGAGGGATGAAGAGGACGGCTTTGTCAAATCACAAGCAGCTGCTCGTAAATCACAGCGTTGACTCGTCGATAAAAAAGCCTTTTTTTTCTCTTCCCTTTGCCCCTCGAGGCTCCTGCACGTGTCTTTGTTTGGTTAATGTTTCCCCTCAGCTTTTTCTTCAACTGAAGTCAATGTGAAAAGAAAGAAAGATGTCCAGAATCCAGCGGTCGGGCTCCAGATGTGTTTCCATTCAGCACACAATCCAAACGAAAACGTCTTCCTTGTCTCTTCCTGCAGCGCGTCAAGGCGGGGCGGGAGGGCAGCGCCCGCAGCCGGCGAGAGGGACGGGAGGGCAGCGCCGGTGAGTCTGTCGTCACCATAGCAACAGAGGTCCCGCTGTGGCTCGAGTGTGGAAAGCGCAAAGCAGCATCTTAACATTTCACAAGTCCGGTTCACTCATCAGAGAGTCTTGTTAAAGTCCTCACAGGGGAGATGGTGCCGACACGTCATCATCCCTTGACCTGTGTGTGTGTGTGTGTGTGTGTGTGTGTGTGTGTGTGTCCTCACTTGTCTCCCTCCACACACGCTGCCCGGCGGCAGGCGCCTCCACGCCCGTGCTCGCCTCTCCCAAGAAGGCCGGCGTTGTTACGGGTACACGTGCAGACACCACACTCCTCCCGTCTAACGCCGTCCCGACAGATCCACCAAACAAACGCGGCTCGGGGGCCGAGTGCAGACACCACAGAGCAGCCGAGATTCAGATATATGGATTAGATTTATGTGTATATAAATATATATACACATCACGCACCTGTTGGTGCCATTACTGCTGATAAATAACGGGGTCCAACCTGTTTGATTTGATAAATGTTGCTCGTGACCCTTTTTGAAGTTGTTAAACTTTCTGTCCTCCTTCCTTTTACGGCTCGTCAGAGGCGGATGTCAAAGCAGGTGAGCGGATGAAAGCTGCCTCCAGCTCGCTCTGGTTTCCCGTGTGTGCAAACGCTCTTCGGCCCTTCGCTGTAATCTCTCTGCTTCTTTCCTCCCGCTGCTCCGACTCTTTTCTCGCCGCGCTTCCTGTTTGCTCCTCAGCCGGTGCGTCCAGGCACCTCAGCCCGCCGCCGGACTCGGGCAGAGGTGCGTAGACTTTGAGCTCCCGGACACTCGGCTGGTTCCTCGTGAATCTACAATCCCAACGAAACGGAGAGTCGGTCATTTTTATTTATCTCTGCAAAATCAAATATGAAACTATCATTTATGGACTGATCTGCAAATACTTTTGCTTTTAAGTAAATTTTACTTTGTGCCTTTCGTTGACTACAAAGTCTAGTTTCTACTAAAATGACTGGAGTGCCTCCTCTTCCTTCACGTGAGCCCGACTTTCTCCATGTAGCACATTCAGTATTCATTCCTTTATTTAGGGAGCCACGTAGCCGCATGGAACAAACACGGCTTCTCTGGCTTCACACCAGTTTATTAACCATTTCATGTTCTGCATGTGCACAATGTTTCCTTATAAGGATGTGATTTTGGTCAAAACACCTGAATCTGGTCCAGGAATCTTGTGTCGGGCACCTGTGATGTTGATCAGTGTGTGCATGCAGATGGATGAGGAGGGAGAGGGAGGGAGGGAGGGAGGGAGGGAGGGAGGGACTGCCCACTCACCCACTTACCCAATCTTTCAGATATTTGAGAGAAACCTCAAGTGCACCTGAAAGTTTTCCCTCTTGTTTTCTTCAGTTTGTGTCGATGGTTTTATTTCTCATGCTCTCAAACCGGCTTCATTCTTTAATGTGAAACTGGTGAACTAAAGATGCAAAATCTGTTTTCTTGTATTTTCTTTTTTAACTTTGGGGTTTTTTCTGAAGGAAAAGTGAGTTGTAAAAGTTGCATATCGATCTCCACTCTGAAATATAGCGTCCAGGCTCGTTGCGACTTTAATTGTTAAACTGTCGCACACAGTCAAGTTGTGTCGTCCATCTCGTCTGTGACTCCCACTTGTGTGTTCTAACACAACGAGAAAAAGAAAACGGGATCAGATTTTCCATCCCATGGTTTCAGTTTGTGAGACGACGGGATCCTGTTTTTCAGCTCGCTGTTGCTCTCCTCCGTTTCCACGGTTACCTGGCAGCCAGATGTGGGCTGCTGCTGACTGTAATCACTCACTGCAGCGCTCCGCCAGCCGGTCAAAATACCCGTTCATTCATTCACTCTTTAATCTTTAATTGTTCATTAAACAAAATCCAGCCTTAACATTGGCAGTTGCAGAATAATAGTAATTATAAGAAGCAGCAGCTGCTTTGACATGAAGAAGATATACCTAAAAAGATGGAGAATAAATCCCATGACAAAGTGAGATTGTCATAAGATGGAGAGTAGAACTGAATAATGTTAAAAGCAGCTGCTGTCCGTACACACGCAGCACCGCCTGGTTTGAATCGGAGGTGGAGGTCTGAATATTTAAGCTCAACAGACCAGAACCTCGAACCTCATCTGTGTCAACATGGATACGTCTTGTATCGTGTGTGTGTGTGGGTTTGTCGACACACACACACACACACCGAGGTCTCACGTCCCCCCCATGTTGACTCACGAGGCGTGAGAAGCAGCGCAGAGCCTCCCGAGTGTCTCACAGCTGCTGTCTGCTGAATGTTACACAACCCGTAAGAACACTTATTCCTTGTCTTCACCCTCAGAATGAGACGTTTGTGTGTCTGTTTGTGTGTCTGTTTGTGTGCTTTGTGCAGACGCCGGCCACGGCAACACCAAAGGAGAGCGGCTGAGCGCCAAGATGAGGTCACTTCCTGGTTCCAACGAGCCCTACGAGGCCAACAGCCCCAAGGAAATAGGTAGGCGTGTGCAGGGGGGGGGGGCGAGTCCCCGCGCGCCGAGTTGAAACGTTCCTCTGGTGTGCAGATGCGTCCTACGTGGACCCCCTGGGGCCGCAGACGGAGAGACCAAAGACGGGGGCCAAGAAGCGGGTGGAGGGCGACGACTTCGCCGACGAGGAGCTGGGAGACGACCTGCTGCCGGAGTAGCTGCCTCCGTCAGCCCGACCCTCCGTCAGCCCGGCCCCCCCGACGCACAGTCACCCTGTCCCTCCGTCACCCGACCCTCCGTCACCCTGACCCCCAGCCCCCCCGACGCACAGTCACTCGTTACTTACTGGTCATTTACATCATATTTATTGTTTGTTTATATCATTAAAAGAGAACATTTTTACTTCTTAAGTCTTTTTTTCACTCACTGACAATATTGAATCATTGATTTCCATTTCTTTGGATGAGGCAGAATATTTTAAAGGGGGGGGGGTGAGAAAAAAAACACAGCCGTTCTTTTAAAGTTTAAAAATGATTTGTGGAGTGGGCTTAAGACGATTTTGTAACCTATCAGTTTGGGTTCGGAGGGGAGGGGGAGGTGGGGGGGCAGCAGGAAAACTCCCCCTCTCTCTTCTCAAGCCTCCAGCTCGCTCCTCGTGCATCATTCTGAGGTCATCTTTTCTCCTGGTCGGAGCTCACGGGTTTCCGTCGCGTGCGCCCTCAGAGCCTCTTACCGGGGTCAACGGTCAGAACCGGAGGAGGTCACGTGTGCTCTGATAGTCCGCTGTTTATTTTTCTTCTTATGTATTAACGCATTTCCGCGTGATGACGCATCGGACCCGCGTCTTCCTGCTGCTGCTGCTGCTGCTGCTCGGCGGGGGGTCCGCGGCGCGCCGCGTGCGGAAGAAGGCGCCCCGCGGCCGCGCCTGCCTGGACCTGCCGGAGGAGATCCTGGAGCAGATGTTCGGGCGGCTCTCGGTGGGAGTGATGAGCGCGTTCCATCACGCGCTGCAGCTGGAGCCGCAGGACAAACTCAACCTGACGTGCCCGAGCCGCGCGCGCTCCCCGGCCGACGGCGACAGCCGCCTCCCGGTCAACCTGCTCAGCGTGTCGCCGTGGGCCTACAGGTGAGACAGGTGCAACGCAACGAGTCGCATTCATGCACAACAATTAGTAGTGAAAATATTAATTCTTTAATGGGTTTCATTTATTCCTGAAATAATAAAAAAAAAATTTAAAAAATAAAATAAAAAGAGCAGACGAATATTCGACTATTTTAAATTTTCTGGAATAAACAAGTTTAGATTTCTAAACATTTTTGGACCAACCAAACGTATATTTTTATATTTTTTAACGTCTGAGAGCCATTAAAACATTTAAGTAACCGTCGGGTTTCCCGCAGGATCTCCTACGACGCGGCCCGGTACCCGCGCTACGTCCCGGAGGCGTACTGCCTGTGCAGGGGCTGCCTGCTCGGCCCGCTGGGGGGGGAGAGCGACCTCTACCGCAGCACGCCGGTCTACGCGCCCTCCGTCCTGCTGCGGAGAGCGGGCTCCTGCGCCGGCGGCCGCCACGCGTACACCGAGCTCTACGTCTCCATCGCCGTGGGCTGCACCTGCGTGCCGCGGCTGGAGAAGGAGCGGGGCGCACCGGGGGGGGGCGCGCGGGCCAACGCGGGACGGCTCCTCCCTGCAGGCAAGAGGACGTGAGGGAAGCTGGACCGAGAGCCGCTTTCGTACCTGGTCGACCTCTGTACCGACTTGATGTCTGGGGCAAAGATACAAGAATTGTTTGGACTGGTTTCTTAAAAACTATAAAGACACATTAGACATCAAATGTTACTGATAATATACAATAATAAACAAGCTTATGTTCACATCTTTCCTGCTTCTTCTTTGTCAAACGGGCCGCTGAGTGTCATCAGAAGCACGCGGCATGAGAAAGGAGAAAAACAAACCGGAAACTACATTCAAGCATGAAGATACTACAAAGCCCTCACCTGCTGCGGAGATCTGATCCTCGTCCACCTGGACTCTGGGTGACCACTCTGCCCCTGCAGCTGGAAGGATGCAGAGGTTCCGGCAGGAGGGCCTTCTGGGACGGCTGCTGGGGGGCCAGTATAGGACGGCAGCGGGGCAAAGAGCATCATCTGGCACTCGCCCCCTTCTGGTCCGCGGGGTCCTCAGCCGTCTGATGGCGTAGCCAACAAAGTACTGAGGGATGTTGTGGATGTCTGTCGGGGCAAAGCCGGGCCCCCCCTGCCACCGGTCCCCCCTGCCGCCAGTCCCGGAGGCAAGAAAGCGCTCACCTGGGAAGGAAAAGAAATGGGCTTTAGGTTTGGACGCTGCGCCCCTGCGGTGTGAAGACACTCTTGCAGCAGCGGCGCTGGCTGAGGTTCTGGTCCAATCGGGGACTCGAGATGGACTCTGGGGAGGACTTGAGGACCGTTACCAGAGCAACAAACACGCTCTGGAGATTCAGATCTTTCATCTTTCTTGTATTGGAAGAAACAAGGGGGTTTTACCGCACTACGTTTTGTACATTCATCGGACATCACGTTGAGGGGGTTGACGCCTCCTTGACACCCCCTCAATCTTCCTTATCAGTTTCTTGATGTCCGTACACAACGCTCCCAATGCCCCCCCCACTCCTATGAGGTTATGGCGACCTGTTGTTTCCTGCCCCCTTCGCCTCCCCACCCCGATAGACCCCTCTGTCCCCCAGCCCCCACCTTTCTAAGTATGGCTGGCCATCGAACCGCTTAATCAAACAACTTTACTGGATGGACGAACTCCAAAACACACAGTTTGAGGGCAACGCGTACTTTGTCACGCTAACCGTGTGCTCTGTAGCTCTTATCCTCATGAGGGGGAACGTGGTTCCAGACGTATGTGGGAATCTGAACATTGATGGTGGTTACGTAGACACTCTTTACTGCAATTAATACGAGTCAGAACACACATTTCCCCCCCGAAGGCAACGCTGTGAGAACACAGGGACCAAGTGTCTGAGAGGAGCTTTCTGTCCATTGGGTGAACTTTGTGTCTGCAGACCCACGTCGATGACATCACCACGCGGCCCCGTTGGAGGTGTCCATTGGGCTCCTGGCAGGTCGGTCCTTCCCCAAACCCTCGCGATTCCTCCGTCCCCTCTCTCCCTCGGCGCCGAGGTCACGGTGAAGTGGTGAGGAGCAGACTAAGAGGTCATTGACGGACTGCTGGAGCGCAGCCTTTATACCAGGAAGGAAGTCTTTGAACTCCGCCTGGTGAACATGGGGTGTTTGCTCACTGTGACCCTGCCAGCGTGGACTGCAGCTTCCCGGATTGATTGGTTGGTTGATTGACTCTCAGGGATCCCGGCGGACACATGAAGCTGTGATTGGATGCAGGTTGTGATAAAGTCTACCTCTCCGACGCACAAACAAGCAGAGCAGTTGTTTGTGTGTCGGAGCAGGCTGCTCCCTTTGGAACACAGAGATGTCTCGTGGAGTTCGTTTGGGGTGAGTTTTTGAATTCGTTTTCAGCATTTGTTCAGTTGCTGTACCGGTTCTGACTGGATGACTTTGCAGGATCTTGCTGATTTGCCTCGTTCAGGCCGAGCGTGTGTTCTGTTGGTGGGCTGCACAAGGTGAGCAACACTCAAACCTTCCCGTCATTCATCAACCTGGTTCGCCAGCTGTGGATTTACGCCTTGTTTCCCTTGCAGCCGATACACAAAAAGGCTTCTCACCACAGGGTGGTGGATTTGGTGGCAGCTATCCCCAGAATCCCCCGGCCGAAGCACCGGCCCACTCCGGTAGAGGTTCTCTCCCGTACATGAAGGCCTCCGGCCCGTCTGACTCCGGTGCTGCTGCTTCAAACAAAGTCCCCGATCGGACCAGAACCTCAGCCAGCGCCGCTGCTACAAGAGTCTCTTCACAGCGCAGGTCTGCAGCGTTTAGACCTTCCCATTTCTCGTCCTTCCCAAGTGAGCGGAACGGGAATAACCAGAGACAACTGATTCCCAACTTCCCTGCCTCCGGGACTGGCGGCGGGGGGGCCCCCGGTCCGGGCTTTGCCCCGACAGAGATCCACAACATCCCTCAGCACTTTGGTGGCTTCGCCATCAGACGGCTGAGGGCCCCTGCAGACCAGAAGGAGGTGAGTGGCAGGAAGATGATGCCCTTTGCCCCGCCGACTTCCCACGTGGCCCCCCAGGAGCCGGCCCTCGTCAAGCAGCCGTCCTACGTGGTCCCCCAGCAGCCGGCCCTCGTCAAGCAGCCGTCCTACGTGGTCCCCCAGCAGCCGGCCCTCGTCAAGCAGCCGTCCTACGTGGTCCCCCAGGAGCCGGCCCTCGTCAAGCAGCCGTCCTACGTGGTCCCCCAGCAGCCGGCCCTCGTCAAGCAGCCGTCCTACGTGCTCCCCCAGGAGCCTGCCGTCGTTAAGCAGCCGTCCTACGTGGCCCCCCAGCAGCCGCCCTACGGGGCCCCCCAGCAGCCGTCCTTTGCGGCCCCCCAGCAGCCGTCCTTTGCGGCCCCCCAGCAGCCGTCCTACGTGGCCCCCCAGCAGCCGTCGTCTTGGGCCCCCCAGCAGCCGTCCAACGTGGCCCCCCAGCAGCCGTCCTACGTGCCCCCCCAGCAGCCGTCGCCTTGGGCCCCCCAGCAACCGTCCTTTGTGGCCCCCCAGAAGCCATCCTACGTGGCCCCCCAGCAGCCATCCTTTGTGGCCCCCCAGCAGCCGTCCTTTGTGGCCCCTCAGAAGCCGTCCTACCTGGCCCCCCAGCCGCCGTCCTTTGTGGCCCCCCAACAGCCGTCCTACGTGTCCCCCCAGCAGCCGTCCAACGTGGCCCCCCAGCAGCCGTCCAACGTGGCCCCCCAGCAGCCGTCCTACGTGGCCCCCCAGCAGTCGTCCTTTGTGGCCCCCCAGCACCCGTCCTTTGTGGCCCCCCAGCAGCCGTCCTACGTGGCCCCCCAGCCGCCGTCCTTTGTGGCCCCCCAGCCGCCGTCCTTTGTGGCCCCCAAGCGGCCCGCTGCCCCCTCCAAGCCGCCTGTTTCCACAGAGACCCGGTGGATGCGGATCTGGTCGGACCAGCTGCTGTAGCAGGTGAGGCTTCTTCATCTCCACGTTTGACGCCTCCACGTCGTTTCTAACTTCTTTCTCTTATGTTCAAACAGGTTTCTGGGACGAACCGTTTAGTTTTTTTGAATTAAAACAAAGTGTTTTAATCTTTTGTCTCCTGTCTTCCTTTAAGCCGGTTTGATACGTAGACGAGGACTCGCTCTACGTATCATGAATTCATCATTCATGTGAGCTTCCAGCTGCAAGTTCATAATGCAAAAAGAATTATTCATTCAGATGGAGGGATTGAAATTAATGCCCTTCAAAATTTTGTGAGCTTTTATTGTTTGTAAAAAGAAAGTCCTATAAAAGTTTGTCAAAAGAAAAAATCCTCCTAGTTTGTAAAAAAAAAAGTCCAAATAGTCCGTCAGAAAAAAGAAATCGCTATTGTACATTGGAAAAGTATTTTGTGATGTTTCTTCAAATCGCACCCACAGACCAGTTTCACCATTTTCATTTTAAAATGAAATGTCCATAATTAGAGACAGATTTCACCTGAAGCTCAATGCATCACTCAGAATAATCACATTCTGACGTGAGGTTTAAAAATGAATTTGCCATCTTATTTGTTTTTATAAATTGTGATAATATAATTTCCCCTCATACCAAAAGCAGACTCCCAAAATGTATCAGAGGGAATTACTTTAATAGTTTGTCAAAACAAAAACTAAGCCTTACTATAGTTATTAGTTTCTCAAAATTAATGCATAGTACTGTGTATAAAAAAAAGAAAGACAATAACTGTCAAAATCAAAGCAAATGAGGAAAAAATATCCTTTACTTCTAATTCCCTCCTACATTACCCACAATGCACGTCTACAGCGTTCAGTACACACGCGCAGGCTTTTTATCAGTATGATCAAATCAGTATGACATCATCAAGGGGTTGACTGAGCACCTCGACCCATCCGCCCACATTCATCGACCACCAGAGCCGCTCAGAAAACGAGTCCATCACAGTCAAAGATCACGAGTCCAAAACCCAGTTTGAAATGATGTAAAACCAGTAAACATTCGAAGCGTCTCTCTCCGACGAGGACGCGTCTTCAGGACAGCAGCTGAGACGAATAGTTGGCGAAGCAGCGGAAGTCGTTGGACAAGTTCCTGCGGTGCGTCGGCAGGAAGCGGCACGTGGAGACGCCCAGGAGGCGCCGGGCCGGCTCCTCCATGACGGCTCCTGCAGGAAGCAACATGTTGCTGTGACAACTAATGGACATTCAGAACATTTCAAAATACAAAAACAACCTGTTCGTAATACGACTGTTTTACCAAAGTGACATGTGAATAAACACAAAAAAGGACCTAAAATAAGTGGAAATGGTATTACTAATAGCATTTGTAATAATAACCATAACAGTCTCACCTGTACACATAATATTAATAACATGTGTAATAACCAGAATAGTCTCACCTGTACACATAATATTAATAACATGTGTAATAACCAGAATAGTCTCACCTGTACACATAATAATATTAATAACATGCGTAATAATAACCAGAATAGTCTCACCTGTACACATAATAATAATATTAATAACATGTGTTATAATAACCAGAAGAGTCTCAACTGTACACATAATAATGATATTAATAACATGTGTTATAATAACCAGAATAGTCTCACCTGTACACATAATAATAATATTAATAACATGCGTAATAATAACCAGAAGAGTCTCAACTGTACACATAATAATAATATTAATAACATGTGTAATAATAACCAGAATAGTCTCACCTGTACACATAATAATAATATTAATAACATGTGTTATAATAACCAGAATAGTCTCACCTGTACACATAATAATAATATTAATAACATGCGTAATAATAACCAGAAGAGTCTCACCTGTACACATAATAATAATATTAATAACATGTGTTATAATAACCAGAATAGTCTCACCTGTACAAAGCAGCACCTTTCCTTTGCTCAGGTACCGGACGGTCTGGGACACTTTGCTCAGACATTCCTCGGACAGGTACGGCGGGTCGGCGAGCACGATGTCGAAGCTGTGCTCCGTGGCGGCGGGGGGGGGGAGGGTTAGTGGCTCATTATAGTCGTAGAAGACGAAGTCGTCGCCGTAGGCGGCGAAGCGGCGGTCGAACTCCAGCACGACGGCGGAGACGCGGTCGGAACCCAGCACGACGCCCTGCTTCAGCTTCTGGTACACGCTGGGCGCGCTCACGCACGCGATCCTGCAGGGCAGTGTGGGTTCAAATGTCTACACGCATGCGAGTGTGTCTGTGTGCGTGTGGTCGCGCGTGGTTTTACCTGCCTCCCTCTCCGGCCTCTCGTACGAGCTCCTCGGCTAACCGGGTCGCCGTCTCGTCGCTGTACCAGAACTGACTCATCCGCTGGGGGGACACAAACAAACAAACTGGTATAATAATCAGCTTCTATCTGCCAATGAGATCCGTCATGAAAGCCCCCCCCTCCCCCCCTGTGCCCTGACTGCCCAGTCAGTAAACCCAGTGACCTCGGCCTGTGACCCCTCCCAGTCACCTCACCCAGTCCTCCTCCACTGCTCCCACAGCGAACTGGGGGGCGGGCGGCGCGTCGCTGGTCTCGTTGTAGAACTCCTGCAGGGCGGCGAGGGCGTGAGCCGACAGCGCCGGGGCGTCGTCGTCGCTGCTCTCGCTCATGGCTGAAGCATGAAAGATTTCGAATGATTGCCGATAACAAGTCGATCAATGACTCTTTCTCTCTGGTGCTCTTGCAGGTTTCTTCACTCTGCAGGTAACGTGTGGAACTGTAAAAGAACACAGAATACACGGCTCTGGTTTTATACACTTATTCAGCTGCTTTTAAACATTTTCATTTTAGTTGACATTTCAGTGTCCAACATAATTCATGATCAATTATCACACAATTAACATATTTATACATTCATTCATACATTCTACCCAAACATCAGTAAAAATGCTGATCTGTTGATCACTAAATTCAAAGATTCGTCATGTAATCAAATAAAAAAAAAGTCGGTTTGTAGTAAATTGGCTCAAAGAAAATACACGATTCATTATTATAATGATCAATTCAGGAAAATCTTGTAAGCTCTGAACTTAATGTTAAACTGATTACTTTAGATCTTACACAGTCCAATATTGAATTCCAAAATACAAATAAAAAATCCTTCCCACAACCGACGCGAACACGTTATTAACTTGTATGAAAGTGAACGTACGCGAGGAGAAACAAGTCCGCGCGACTCTTCAGCGCCGCTGTGTTGTGAGCGTGCGACTCGTCGCGAAATGATGACGTAGGTTCACAAAGTACGGAAGCTGCCGAGGGACGAAACACTGGCTTCGCTCTCTTCGGTCTCCATCCATCGATCCACCGTCAAACCGCTTAACCTGCGCACGGCGTCGCGGGGGGGAGGGGCGGGGTCCATCCTTCATCGTTGATCACCAGCCAATCACAGGGCTACACGTCACACACAACCATTCACACGCCGAGGTTGCTTAACTTTTCATTTGGACCAGCCAATAAAAACTAAACCAAAAAGCCTTTTACTTCACTGAAGTATTTTGCTTTCATGTCACTATGGGAAATAAGTTATAAACATGTTTTCTGTAGTATTAGTATTTCCTCTGACATACTGACATTTTTAGATTCAAAATAAAAAAATTAATTTGCCCCGAGATAAAACAAAAAAAAAGAGTCAAGAGGCCACACTCATTTTATACAATAAGTTTATGTACACTTTTACACTTCATTAACAAACAACCAGTTTAGTGCCGTAAACGCTGCAACAAAGTGGCTCTGCTCCTTTTATTTGGTTTATTATTGCTGTCCGTCAGCTCCACACACTCTCTGCTCCGACTACAGAGAGTGTGTGAGCGCGCATGTTTGTGGTGAAAAGTTAAAACTGTGCCGCTGTAAGAAAAACACAACAGGAAAAAAAAAAACAGCGAAACCTCAGCGCTGCGTCGTGGAGCCTCCTTGAGTCCCGGAGGAGATTAATAATACTACGATCCAAAATGCAGGAGCAAATAATAAAAAATAAACATCAAACCGAGGAAGTCGCTCATCTCTTCTTCTCTAATAAAAACAGTTCCGCTGTGTCTGTTGTGTCTTCGAAACAGACGTTTTTTGTGGTTTCAGATGTGGAAACATTTAATATATTACACCTTTAAAGAAGCTTTTTGGAGTCTGCTTTCCTTTCATCGCCAACAGACAAACAAACGTCCTCCTGTGCAGCGTGTCACTGCACGTGTGTGTGTGTGTGTGTGTGTGTGTGTGTGTGTGTGTGTGTGCGCGCGCGCCCACATCCGCTGTATCCTCGGCCAACGTCAGGCAGCTTTTGTTGTCAGTTAATAAATGAGAAAACTAAATATAAAAAACCTGCACACACAGAACAATCATCAAAACAAAGGCACTCTGGGAAGGATCGGGGCGCCGTGTGTGTGTAGAAATGAAATGTGTATGTTAGTCTGCGGTTGCCGTGACAATCTTGCAATAAAAAAAATGGCCCCTTTTGTTTCAACAACAAAAACGCTCGCTGGAAAAAGAAAATGTTTCTGGCCATTTTTGAACAACAGAAACTTTGTTTTACCATCAAAGTCGCTGTGTGTGTGTGTGTCTGTGTGTGTGTGTGTGTGTGTAGCCTCCAGGTACATGAGGTGATGGAGGACGACAGCCTCCATCGAGTCTGTCTGTCAGCGACCGAGTCCGTCTGCTCTGCAGTCCAGTCGCCATAGTTACACACACACACACACCGTCATCACCACATCTGTCAATCACACGGGACTGGAGGGGCGGGATCAAAAAACCAAAACAGAAATCAGAGGTGAAAGCACGAGATGGGTCCTTCCTCCAGCTGACTCTTTACCCAGAGTTCATAGGGTGGGTGGGGGGGGTCCAGTGGTTATTTCACGCACAGCAAGCCGCCCACGTTGGCCACGAACTCCTCCAGGCTCTTGAGGAAGGCGACCTTCTGCTTGCGGTCCATGGTGGGCGGCGTGCTGCTGGCCGTCAGCTGGTTGAAGGCGTCGGCGAGCCGCTGGTAGATGACGGCGTCCCTCTGCGAGGAGAGCAGCGCCTCCACCAGCTCCGAGTACTCCGCCTGACGGGGGGGCAAACACCATCAGCTCACAGTCATCAGAGAGGCTTTAAAACATTTCCTGTGATCCTCGGACCTAAAAGGCATCAAATGCCTGCACGCCAAATATCTGATTTGAAGTTTTGCCACGAATGAGTTTTGTTATTGTTCAGCCCTAAAAACAAACTTAATAAAAAATGATATATACCACCTAAAAGAGAAGAAAGTGTACATATGACTGAAATATATTCATTTATTATTTATTCTCTCATTATTTTACTAATTTCTTTGCTACATTAACATGAGAGAACAACTTTATGCTCTTGGGAAAAATATTCCAGAGGAACAACTTTTAATAAAACGTCATCGTGTGAGTTTTATGGACTGAAGGACGATGTGAGTTCACCTGATGGAGGCACACGAGGGTGTAGAGAGCTTCTCCCGCTGCCACCGTCATCTCCGTGTTGTGTTTCTGCAGCACCAACATGTCGAACACCAGCTGCACAAGTGTTAATTAAACAAAAGCTCGCATCATTCCGGTAATAAATAATAATATTGTTATTGTTCAGGTCATCGTGAGCTTCACCTTAAGGAAGTGACGGGTGGCGACAAAGAGGGGCGTGTCCTTCTCCTGGGTTTTGGCGCACTGCTCGGCCAGCGGAGACAAAGCCTCCAGACACAGCTGGCTGATCTCAGAACTCATCCTGAACGCAGAGGTCAAGGGGCACAAACGTCCACAGCACCTCACTACTTCAACACACGCCATTTAAAAGAGGCGCCAGCGGCTTTGATGCACGTTACACCGGCTCCTCTGGTATCAAAGTGCAGCACAAACATCTCAAACACAAAGTTAGAATTAGAAAAATAATTGCGATGACCTTTGGCTTTGTGCCGATTCCCCCTGTGGAAGAAAGGGGGCGTGTCCCCGAGCAGTTCAAAACCAGATATTTGGATTAATAAACGGCGTGGGAGGATACGAGGTCATCCCGAGCTCCAGGGAGAACATGAGGCTCTTGAAGAGGTCTTCAGGCAGCTGAGGGATCTTCTCTGGAAAGATCTCGCAGATGAAGGTGATGAGCTTGTAGTACTGGTTGCACAACGAGGGGAACTGGGACAGACGGGAACAAAACCACATTAGGTGTAGCCCCAAAATAACATCGGCACGTGTGGTGAATAAAGTTGTATCGCATTCAATCAAATTCATCTATTCATGCACCAGCCAAATGATCTACTGCTGCACGAGAGCATCTGTCTGGAGGATCACCACCTTCAGCAGGTCCTGGGACATGAGCGGGAGGACAATGTTGACGCCGTAGAGGACCACGTCCGCCGCCGACACCGTCCGACCGGAGGCCGGCGTTCCCTGGTCCTGGTTACGAAACACCTCGTCTGAAAGAAACGCTTCCTCTTAGCGAAGGTCCGACGCTGGAAACCAAACATGACACTAAAATGCAAACGACGAAGTGAGAATGTGATGAAGCGAAACTAAACAAGAGCCACATTCCTTCCTCCTCCCAGCAGAGGGCGCCGTGTGAACACGCGCTCACGTGGAATGAAATGAGGAGAAGATCTGTCGATCGCCTGCGAGGCCTCTCTGAACCCACCGGTGTCGCTGAAGTCGATGAACTCCTTGGAGAGCAGGTTGGTGAGCAGCTCCATGATGAGCAGCAGGTCCTGGTACTGGTCCTCCTCCGCCGCCGCGTCGCTCCTCTTCCGGCACTGGTTGTTCTTGGAGTAGACCTGCAGCAGCGTGAGGCACGCCTCGTACAGCTTCATGGACTTGGTCTGCAGCCGCAGGGCGGAGGACGGGGACCACGAAGAAGAGCAGAAGTGCACGTTCAGCGCGTAGAATGTGCAAAAGGGCCGAATTCATTCATTTTAACCCTTAACGTCAAGTCAGTGGGTCGTTAACAGGAGTACATGGAGGTGGAACATCACCTCTCCCAGGTAGCAGATCTGCTTGTGAGCCACTTCCACAAACACCTCGATGATGAGGTTGATGGTCTCCGGCGTGTTGCTGTAGACCTGAACAACAACAACGACAACAGCAGAGGTCAGACCGACGTCCCGCTGACGGGTGGAGAGGCACTCAAACACGGCCCCGCCCCCACCTCCATGAGGCCGATGCAGCTGGACAGGAAGTCCATGAGGAAGGAGAAGAGCGAGGCCACGTTGTCGATCTGCGTTGCCTCGGCGATGCCGCACAGCGCCTCCAGCGTGGCGACGATCTCCCGCTTCACCGCCTCCTCCTGGCTGATCTGGGCGAAGTTGTCCTGGTTGATGAGGTTGAGGAAGCGCTGCTGGAGCGGGTGGAGCACCTGGGGGGGGGGGGCAGAGGGACCGGGGGAGGGGGGGTTAAGGGCACCAGATCAGAACTCTATGGGAGTCAATCATCACATTTCAATGTTTTATTATCCAGCAGGGGAGAAAATGTACTCAAGTACTAAAGTAACTGTAGTTCTGTGGAAGGAGCCTTGCTGCATCACGAGGACTTATTGACCCGTTGGTGGTCCGGTTGGTCCCCCATCGATTCTGAGCTGAACGAGTCCAAAGATGAACTTCATAGTTTTTTTCAGTAGATCAGCGTTTTCAATTACAAATCTGTGATTTAATTTCTTTATAGTTATTTTCTTAAAGAGTTTTCTGCGGTCTTTTGTTTATTTATAAAGGAAAAGTCTTTGTTGTCAGTGTTTTGCTTCACTTATTTATAACAACGTTGCAGTTTTTCCAAATCTTAAACCCATTAAATATATTTTTAGTTCCCATAGACCCTTAAAAAAGCCAGTCTCCGTATCGTCGGCAGTCTTTAATACGTCTGGTCTCGACTCACCAGGTCCTTGTTCCTTTCAGATAATTGTTTGTTCCGTCCTCATTGAAGATAAAATACAAATATATCTTTATTATATGTGATATCTAATTTAATGAGTATCTGAGAGTGTCGTTGATTTATCTTTTTTTTAGGCTTATTTGTCAAGAAATGTCTTAAAATATATAAAATGTCAAGAGACGAAAAGTTTAAAAAAATGTTTGGGAAAAAAAAAGTTCTGTTGGAAAAATGATCTTCAAAAAGTCTTTGGTGGAAAATTGTCATGGAAAGTCAGAAAAGTTTAGATCAAGAAATGCATTTTAATAACGGTTCCTTCACTTTTATCCCTGACAATTTTATGAAATTAAAGATTAATAGTTTTGTCTGTCGTGTGATAAAGATAATAACTTAATGAATGCTCGAGTATTTGAGCGTCTTTGATTCATCTTTTTTTCAGGCTTATTTGTATAACAAATATTTGACTGGAAGACAGTGATTGATATTTAAATATTGATAAAAAGTGAAACCTCAGTGAATATAAAGGTAAAAACCCGAGAAGACAGCGGAGAAGTATTTCCAATTATTCTGTTGCGACCAACTGACTGAACGCAAACGCATCATCGATGTTACCTCGGCCCAGTACTGCTGCTTGGCGTCGGCGTCCATGTGGGCGAAGCCTCCGAGCACCAGCGCCTTCATCAGCGTCCTCTGGACGGAGCTGGACAGCAGGTGGAGCGGCGGGCTGCGGCTGGCGAACTGTTTGGCCAAGTTCCACCAGCTCTCACACTGCACCACCATGTTGGCCCTGAAGGGAGGAGGCGGAGCTTCCGTCACTGACAGTCACATCAAAAAGGAGCCGGTCGTATCGAGAAGAACTTGATGGAGAAGAAGCATCTTCTGCCTGATGGAGGTCATGAGGTCATGAAGCCCTCACCTCTCCCTCTTCTCCACCAGCGTCACCAGCAGCTCCACCGTGTCGTTGGCCAGCTCGGGCTCCGAGCTCCACACCGACAGGTTGTTGATCACCTTCTCCAGGAGGTATCCCACAATCCACTGGGCTCCCTCCGTGTCCGCGCCGAACGCCGCGCTCAGCGGCATGCTGATCTGAGGGAGAGACGCGCCCGTCAGGAGGGCCCGGGGGCGGTTGGCGTGCGATGGCGTGCGGGGGCCCGGCCGGGGCTTTCTACCTGCTCGTAGAGCTTCTCGTCCAGCAGCAGGTACGTCTTGGTCCACCGCCTCAGGAACCACATGATGTCCTTCCCCATCTGCGGGCTCAGCAGCTCCGTCAGACTCGCCCTCGTCGCCCTGGACTCCACCTCCGAGGTCCGCAGCACCGCCGACAGCAACCTGGGGGGGGCGGAGAGTGGAGCCTCCAATGCCTCTAATAACCAACGTGTGTCCACGCGAGGGACGGAGGGCGCTACCTGATGGCGGCGTCGGTGCGGTTGCAGCCCGGTATGGACGAGGCCTTCTCGCCCGGCGAGCCCAGGACCTGCAGCGTGGTGTTGATGTCCACTTCGGCGGCGTGCTTGATGGAGAACTCCATCACCTCGGAGGGGATGAGGGGGGTCTCGCCCTGCGAGTCGTCGGCCAGCAGATACCCTGCAGGACGGACAGATGTTTAAGGGTCTTCTGACGGGGACCACCTCAACCACCTGCAGCGTTCGTGTCCTTCAATTTGTTCTCTTTTCATTTTAAAGTGTTTTAAGATTGTTTAATGTTTACTCTCATGTTACAGCCTGCGTTGATCACATTCAGTCAAAAAAGGAAAAAAACGTTTTTTTTAACAGATTTTTGCGATTTAATCAGAATTTAAACAAACCACAATAGAAAAGAACAGTTTGCCTTTAAAAGGCTCTGGATGAATGTTTAGGAGCAGGCTGGAGCCCACAATTAAAGTCGCTTAAGTGGGAAAAACTGCACCGGGGAGACAATAAATAAATATATAAATAAAAAAGTTTAAACATTATATTGCTGTTTGTATGACTTAAACCACGTGAGTCATTATTTATATTTAAAAAAATAGGTTGTGATATAAAAAATCTCCTAATAATAATATTCTAAATATAGATATGTACACGGTGTGTATGAGCCTCCTGCTAGTGGACTGATAGTTTAATCATATTAACATTTTCTAAAGGTCCCTTTACTGTGTTTGTATAAACGACCTGATATCAGAAAGCTACTTGTTATGTTACTATACTGCAGGTAATGTAATATACTATATATATATATATATATATATGTAATATGTATATATATATCTCAAATGACTGATGTACAATAACAGGGGAGGGAAGTTAAAACCAAGACATACAGGGAACACCGATTGCGGATGGATGGATTTTAAAATCAAAGAGAAACAAGGACAAAAGACGCTGCTGACCTGAGACCAGTATGAGCCAGTGGATGTCCTCATAGAGGTCGTCCAGCACTTTGCGGTCCACTGACCCGGGGTCGGACGAGGCCATGAGGTGCTGCTGGGTCCTCTGCAGCTGACCGTGGAGCCGCGTCACTCGCTCCTCCAGCAGGCTGCAGGACGAGCGACAGCGTGAGGAACACCAGCGCACACACACCACTTATTACAGCAAAGAAGCTCAAGCCGCCTGTGTACCGGCGGCGCACCAACACACGCGTGGTCACCTGCTGAGCAGAGGGATGCAGTGGTCCGCCGCCACGCGGCCCAGCATGCCGACGCTGGACAGCTGGTCTGAGAACAGCTCCCGGTCGTCCTCCTGCAGCTCGTTGATCTCCTCCTCTTCGTGGGACGAGACGCCGTTCACCGACTGGTGGGGGGGGGGGGCATCACGATATTATTAATTAATATAATAATAAAAAGTTCATTCAAAAATATGTATGTAAAAAATATTTGAAAAGAAAATATCTGATATATTTAAAGAAATTTGATATTTTCTTTTTAAATATGTTTACATACATATTTTCTATATATATAAAGAACAACACTATCAGTAATATCTACATACACTTAAAAAGCTGAATAGAGGGAGTTGGACTATCGACTAAAGCGCGTCATTGACCTCCGGTCAGCGTCTAGTGCTCCTCACCAGGTTCCGGGTGCCGTCGGGAGCCGCCAGGTGACACTGGATGTACGAGTTGAAGACCTGGATGGCCGGCTGCACGAAGCAGCCTCGAGGAAAGTGCTCCTCGTCCTGGACGAGCGTGAGCCAGGACTCCAGCAGCTTGTCGTAGGCCTCCATGTAGACCATGTCGTCTTTGTCCAGCTGGGCGAGAGGGAGAGAGAGCATTCACATCGGCTGCTTCTGGTGCTTCTAACACAAAAAATATTTCACCCACGTGGGCAGTTTGATCCTTCATTAAAGTCTTTTATTCCACCGGCCTCTTTAAAATCTCACACGGGACATTTTCCTTTGACCAGATTCTATATAAAACGAGGCGCTGTGACTCACCACCTCCTCCAGGGCGGCGCTGCGTCCGAAGGAGCAGGTGAGCAGCGTGAGGCAGTTGATGAAGGAGGTGAAGAGGTCGCTGGGCAGCGCCGTCAGAGTGCTCCTGGGGAACATGGTGATCAGGTTGGAGATGATGTTGGAGAGTCCCACCGCCTCGGAGTCCTCGATCTCAATCCTGGGAACGAGAGAGAGATCAACGCGATGCCGCTGCGATCGTTCTCTTCACAGGAAGAGCTCACGCCGCCGCTCCTTCCTGTCCGGGGGCAGGAGCGCTTCCACTGTCGGGTGGGGCTGGGGGTCACCGCTGGGGTCACCGCGGGGGGACTGAGGTTTGGACGCAGCCGTGAAAACTGATCTTTGAACCAACGCTGGTGGGCAACGTGACCCGAACGTTTCCACGGCTGCGTCCGAGGTCACGCTCTCACCATCGATGGCACAGTGACATCACATCAGGCTAATTCACTGGAGAGAAGCGGCTTTAATCTGAATTCTTCATCTGGACAATTCTAACCACCAGGATCAAACTGCTTTAATACCGTTTTCAAACTTTTTGTAAGAATCCCTTAGTTTTAACTTTTAACTGATATAAAATGTTTTTGGCAGTCGATTGTTTATTATATTTCATATAGTGTGTTGTTGTAATACTCGCCTTGGCCACAAGAGGCAGAAAACATGAATCAAATGTTACCACACGATATAAATCACTTATCATTTAATCGTTGATTTAGACACCGTCACCTTCTCTACCCGTGTGAGACCAACGCCTATCAGACGGAGCACAAGCAGGAATCAGCAAAACATGTTGACATACGAGGAATTTGACTTGGCGGTTGGTGCGTGACATCAGACAGAAAGACAATGGACAACAGGACAGATAAGACAACATAGTGAAAGATTGAACAACTGCTCAACCCGTACAACCCCCCCCCCCGGCATGGTTCTCCGATGAGGCAATTGGAAAAAAGCTCCAAGAATAGGTGATTACAGACGGAGCAAAAGAGGAGAGAAGAAGAGAGGGAGACGTTGAGAGACAGACAGAGGGACGGGACAGAGACACCGCTGGCGTGTTATTGTGACTCTTTAAGCCAAAGCTTCACGTGTTCAAGCTGCTTCCTCTCGCTAACCAAAGAGTGACGTCACCATGGCGACTGATACTCTCACTCTGAACAGACTCGTGCATTGGCGACACTACAAATCATTTAGTTTTTGTTTCAATGTCTTTTTTGTGCCTGAATAACTTGCTGAAAATAAGATTTTGCTTCTCAAGGTACTTTTAAAAATAATAATGTGAATATAAATAAAATGACATGTTTTTGATGGCCGACTCGGGCTTAACATCGATTAACATAAAACCCAGAATCCAGTCACCAATTAGCAGGTTTCACTAGAAGTATAATATTCCTATAGAAACAGGAGAGATTTCAAAAGGACGTCTGCATTAAGACTCGGTTGTCTCACGGGTTCCCTGTACGTCTACGTGTTGCCCTCTTCAGTCCAGTGTGCAGACGCTAGAATCAGAGCCCACGGCCGCCTCCGTCTCTGCTTGAGTCTCTGAATTTAGAAACACTTGAGCCACCGCTTCTTAGGTTTGAATGTACGAAAGACAGAAATGGAGCTTTTACTACAAAATATTAGTCCACCCGTTACTGCGTTCCCGTGTTGCCCTTTGACTTGATGTGATTTCTATGCCCAGATGTTTCTTGAACGCAAGACTCGGTGTGGCAGGTGAGTAATGTACTGGTAAAATATGTTATAACATTGTCTTGTGCTAAAGCCGTGTCTCAAGCATCCTGTATTTGACCCTGACGTGCAAAGAGCAGCACGATACAAAATGTTGCTTTGCAGCTGCGTCCTGAGAAGGGAGGCCGGTCGACTCGAGCTCATAGACGCTTCAAAACAAAGGACTTCTGTTCATGGCCTTGGT
Organism: Gasterosteus aculeatus; assembly: GCF_964276395.1. Lineage (NCBI taxonomy): Eukaryota > Metazoa > Chordata > Actinopteri > Perciformes > Gasterosteidae > Gasterosteus > Gasterosteus aculeatus. Next base: position 18,923,155 of record NC_135704.1, on the reverse strand, counting down.
TCATATCTTATTGGGTACGAAAGTTCCGGATCCACGTTTTTACTTTGTGTCAATTCATTATGATTTGCAGCGGCCACTGAGGAGGATCTTGTGTGTGTGTGTGTGTGTGTGCTACCCTCAGCTTCACCTGGGTTCTTATCTCAACCTGCTTTGCACTGAGAATGTCCTTCACATGTGTATAAAAACTATAAAAGTAACGTTCTAACTGCTCGGAGACGTCATTTCCACAGAGCACCGTGATACGTGCCGGTGTGTTTGACCTCCTGCTTAAGCAATAAATGGACTTTTTGCAACTTTGATCATCCATCACGACTCTGTTTTATCAGACAAATCATTCTCTTCTACCGAGCTTTCATTGAAATATTCCACAACAGTAATAACTTCCAACGAGAGGGTTTCAATTACTCCGAGCGGGGACTTAAGGTTTTGCAGATTATCAGTCGCGGCGTGATGGAAAGAGAAGGTCAGAGCTGCTAAAGCATCTGTTCCTCTTGTCCTCGCCGTGGACATCGGATCCACCACCAACAGCTTCACACCAAAGCAACCAGAGCGCCACTGACCCGTTGATCATGCTGAGCAGGCCCTCCACCAGGTGGGCCAGGTAGGACACCTGGGCGCTCTCGTCGGGGAAGATGGGCCCGTGCATGGAGGCCAGCTGGGCCAGGCACTGCAGGGAGTCCTGGGCCATGTCCGAGTCCTCCCGGATCTTCCTGTGCACCTGCAGGGCGACATAGAAGAAGAGCACGCGTCACTTCTCCGTTTATTCATCAGGCCGCTTGTTAGAAACGCTACGGGTCACGTGACCGTGACATGCGGGGGAGAATCATTCCAGACTCGTCTTCTTGCAGGAAGAGGAAACGAGGCGATATGCGGGGGTCTGAGTCAGTGTGTCAACCCCTCATGAGAGGTCAGAGGTCAGCGACCCGTCCAGCAGCCACACCTGACAAAAGGTTGCGTCTATTTATACACACACACACACACACACACACACACACACACACACACACACACACACACACACACTCCTATATTTTATAATTAAACTGCTGCCATCCTGGAAAATAAACTTGATCCCTTCTGATGTTTGGCTCTCGTTTGAATCTCAATGTAACTTGTATGAAATTACTAAATATATATTTACTATTTAGTATTAACTTTAACTTAAATTAAAGCATCATCACGCGAGTCCAATAAAATAAAAGCACACAAGCCTTTAATATATACTATCTAATTTTGAGTGAAAGCTTTTATTTCTTTGATAAACGTGCACAAAAAAACAATGTTGATTTGTTCCATTTTAATATCTTCCGTTATGCAACACGCCGGCATCAGTAGTATTTTCTTAATCATAAGCAAATAATTGAGCCCTTTACTTGAATCAAGCTGTTCCTAAAAACAGGCCGCAGAAAGTCATTTAAAAGAGTTTTACAGAACAGAACAGCAATCGTCTTCCTCTGTTGTTTCAGAGACTCACGTAAGCGTCTGAACTGATTAACCATTAAAACGTGACGTGATGTTAGTGGAGTGAAGCTCTCGAATCATTCAAAAGGACTAATTCACTTACTTCTGATGCGTCTACGGGAAGGTTTTCTACACTTTAGTGCTCGAAAGGTCCAAACATTTGAACGTGCTGGTGGTTCCTCAGCCGGTTTAGTGAGACCCGGTGGAGCGGATCCCGACCTCAGCGCCGACCCACCGGTTGTCCGAGGCCTCGGTCAGACGCAATTTTTAAAGCCCCCCGGATTCCTGTACGACAAGGTGTGTGACGGGCGAAACAGGCCACGCCCCCAAACACAGCGAGACGCAATCCACCACCGAGGCTTCCTGCAGCGCCGCGTCCATTCACGGACCGATCCGCTGAGACCCGTCAGGATTCGTACTCCATGGCGTCCCCCACAAAGCCCCAGAGGTGGCAGAGGCTTTTACTCGCCCCCCCCTCGCTCTCCTCAGACAGCCTCAATGGAACCCAGAGAGGAGGGAATCTCACCTCCGCGCCGAGCGACTGCTTTTTGCTGGGATTGGGGGGCTGTGGGGGGTAACAGTGACTCATCACAGCCTGTCGGCGACACGTGTGGGGCTCAAACCGCCGTCCTCCCCCCCCCCCCCGTCCCCCCCAGACCCAGAGAGACCTCCTTCACCGGCTCCACATGGCCCCATCGCACATCAGATCGAACTTTCAGCCTTCCTCTCCTCCTTGTTGCTTCTTCCTCCTCTCAAATCCTCCCTCCTTCTTACTCTCGCCCTGGAAATTCACCCCCCCCCTCCCCCCTCTCACCCCTCTCACCCCTCTCACCCCCCCCTCGGTGCGAATGGAATCTCAGACTCTAACGTAGCGCAGCCGCTGTTGTCTCCGCCGCTGCTGCTCTCCTCCAGAGCGTGAAGTCATCCTCTGGAAGAGCTAAGTGAGAGGAAGAGGAGGGGGGGAGGAGGAAGAGGAGGCGGGGAGGAGGAAGAGAGAGGGGGGGGAGGAGGAAGAGAGAGGGTGGGGGGGGGGGCAAAGGATTGAGCAGCGCGAGCTCTGAAGCAGCTGCAGCAGCGAATGATCCACGCGATGCCAGTAATGTCGCCTTGAGTCTGACTATAGTTAGAGACACACAACGAGCGCGTCAGTGTGTGTGTGTGTGTGTGCGCGTCAGTGTGTGTGTGCGCGTGTGTGTTGGGCAAAAGGAGAGCGGCGTCCAACGATATGGAACATTTAGTGCATCAGATCGGATGACGATGGAATAATTCATCAATGGATTTGATGTCTTTGATGTTAAATGTTTTCTGAATGCACAATAATTATTCAGTCATTAAATGTCAAAGTTAAGGAAATGTACAATTATGGTTATGTGTATTAATATTTTCTATAAAATGATTAAACACGCTTATTAGAATTATACTATTTGTTTAATTCGAGATTTTATATAATTTCTTCTGTTTTAATAGACAAATGACGCTGACTTGACATGTCGGATATCAGAGTTAAGTTTGTAATATGCTGTGCTGTAGATGATATAACTTCCAAAGCGAACAAATCTGTTAAATACTGATGGCCGATTACCGTGTTGATCATCAGATCCCCAGATACTCAGAGTCCATCTCTAAAACGTTTTGTGCTTGATCTTTTATTACTGTGACAAAATGAAATCAGCCAACCATCTGATTGCTTTGAGCACACTTCAGGAGTCAAATATTAAAAGGAGCTCATGAAAAAAGATGCTGTGCTGACGGGGGGGGTGGGGGGTGGGGGGGGGGGCGTCAGGTGGGACGGGAGGTGAGGGAGAGGAGGACCCACAGAGAGGAAGGCTATTTATAGCAGGAAACAGAGCCTGGTGTCTGTTACCTCGAGCGGCTCAGAGGCTCATTTGTCTGCTTCCAACTCATTGTCCCCCCAGATTGTGTTACTGTTCGCCTTCAGGCCGAGGTCTCTGCTGCCGCCTCATCGGCCCTGAACTCCCTGTGCTCCTCTGTCTTTGTGAGGAACGAATGCGCGCTGGTGTTACACAACGTCACTACGCACACAGCGTAACTACACAACGTTACTACGCACACAGCGTAACTACGCACACAGCTTTACTACACACACAGCGTTACTACACAGCGTAACTACGCAACGTTACTACACAGCGTAACTACGCACACAGCGTTACTACGCACACAACGTTACTACACAACGTTACTACGCACACAACGTTACTACACAACGTTACTACGCACACAGCGTTCATTTGCTTCTTATCTTGTTTATCTTTTAGCCGCTGTGCAACTAAAAACATTAAACATTTTCATTAGAACTATAAACTTGCTTTGTGACAACATCTGCATTCAAAACATGTGTTTGAGCTTTTTACTGGTGAAATAAACCAGATGCAACCTGGGGTGAGTGTGTGTGTTTGTGTGTGTGTTTGTGTGTGTTTGTATGCGGGCAAACATCACTGAAGCTGCTCTGAAAGAGAAACCCGCGGCAACAAACGACAACGGCGCATCGTGTTCCTCATTTTCTTTGTGTCTTCCTCCCTTCTCAATCCGCTGGGAACCATTTGTCCACAAATGTCTGCAAACTGTCTCCAGGTTTGTCTCTCTGAATTCAATCCGTCAAGTTGTCCTTTTCACATCTACAAGTCCTCCATCTTTAATCTCGACCCACTGCGTCTGCGTCTGCAACGACTCAATGCTTTTACATTCTGCACGTCACATACGCGGAACCCAGGAGCCAGTTAATGGGAGACTGACAGCAACCCCCCCCCCCAGGGTGCAGTGTGTGTGTGTGTGATGGGGGGGTTACTGAGGTTGTTAACAGGGGCCCCTAATCCTGGAGCCGGGCTCTAATCCCGCCACTGGTCTGCTGTGGACTATGACCCCGATGGCGCGTGTCCCAGAGCACCCCCCCCCCACCCCCCGTTACCCCTCATGGCTGAGGAGACGCGGCAGCTGAGGCGGCAGAAGACCCCATTAAACTGAATAAACACACACACATTTACACAATCCCACAGAGACAGATATGCCACACACGCTCCGCCAAGAAGATGTTCTAACACACACACAGACACACACACACACAGACACACAGACAGCTGACCACAGCAGCCTTACAATAACAAACAGTTGAGCTACTAGAAATACCACAGCGAGATGAGACGCACAGCCTGCAAACTGAAACCAACACAAAACGCATCCTGAGGATTCCAAAGACCAACCGACCCCCAAGAAATGACAAACATTTTTATTCCCGACGAGCTGCTGCTGCGAGCGGCCAATCAAATCCCTGATCGGTGGCGACACACAAAAAGACAGAATAGTCCCCAAAACCAGAAAGCCTCACTAGTGGGGCTCAACATGGTTTAGGATTCTGCGTGAGCTGAAACCGAGCAGCAGTCGCCTTCATCCCGTTAAAAACAAGGCCGCGCATCGCTGCCAAACCTGTTTGTGCTTCTGCTCTGAATGTTTTACCAACAATGCAGCAGTATGTTGTCTGTAGTTTATATTGACATGATTATCCCTCATTTATTTACTTTGCACGTGTTGTTTTATGAACGTTTGTCTACAATTTTTTCCACGTGTCGTTTCTATTAATATTCTTTTATTAATAATTACTCATGTTATATTATGTGTTTTATGGTGACTTGGTGGATGAAAAACTGCCTCCTGGTTAACTCATATACGCATATTCTCAGTGGTGGAGCAGCTTGTGGACGTATGGAGGCCGTGAGGTGGAGCAGCTTGTGGACGTATGGAGGCCGTGAGGTGGAGCAGCTTGTGGACGTATGGAGGCCGTGAGGTGGAGCAGCTTGTGGACGTATGGAGGCCGTGAGGTGGAGCAGCATGTGGACGTATGGAGGCCGTGAGGTGGAGCAGCATGTGGACGTATGGAGGCTGTGAGGTGGAGCAGCATGTGGACGTATGAGGCTGTGAGGTGGAGCGGCATGTGGACGTATGGAGGCCGTGAGGTGGAGCAGCATGTGGACTTATGGAGGCTGTGAGGTGGAGCGGCATGTGGACGTATGGAGGCTGTGAGGTGGAGCAGCATGTGGACGTACGGAGGCTGTGAGGTGGAGCGGCATGTGGACGTACGGAGGCCGTGAGGTGGAGCGGCATGTGGACGTACGGAGGCTGTGAGGTGGAGCGGCATGTGGACGTACGGAGGCCGTGAGGCGGAGCGGCATGTGGACGTACGGAGGCTGTGAGGTGGAGCGGCATGTGGACGTACGGAGGCTGTGAGGTGGAGCGGCATGTGGACGTACGGAGGCCGTGAGGTGGAGCGGCATGTGGACGTATGGAGGCTGTGAGGCGGAGCGGCATGTGGACGTACGGAGGCCGTGAGGTGGAGCGGCATGTGGACGTATGGAGGCTGTGAGGTGGAGCAGCATGTGGACGTATGGAGGCTGTGAGGTGGAGCGGCATGTGGACGTACGGAGGCCGTGAGGTGGAGCGGCATGTGGACGTATGGAGGCTGTGAGGCGGAGCGCATGTGGACGTACGGAGGCTGTGAGGCGGAGCGCATGTGGACGTATGGAGGCTGTGAGGTGGAGCGGCATGTGGACGTATGGAGCAAACAACAACAACAACAACCACCCAGTAAACCAGAGAAAACTTCACAGGCGGCAAAACACACGAGGTGAAGACGACGTCCGTCTCCGTGGCATAAATGAACCTCCCGGAGACGAGACCTCCTGACGAAGGTCAGATGCTCATCAAGGGTCGTCCCCCTTTCCCATGAAAAGCCGCGTTAGAGCGTCGATCCCTCAGACCTCCGTTGCGTCTCTCTGACATGGGCTGAGGGTGGAGCAGGAGGAGCGGTGCGAGGTGTGGAGCAGGAGGAGGAGGTACTCACGGTGAAGAAGAGGTCCATGACGCGGGTGTCCAGCAGCGCCTCCCTCCAGCTCTCCGTCGGCTTCAGCGTGACGTTCTGCGCCGCCTCGAACATGGCGATGTAGTGGCGTCCCAGTGACCCGCCGTCCGTTAAGGCCAACAGCAGCATTGAGGAGGAGGACGACGAGGGGACACTACGCTCCCTCTCCGTGGGGGGTCTTCGGGGGGTCTCTGGTTTGGCTCCCTCTCATTAATCCTGTCTTCACCCCACTGGGTTTAATTTGACCCCCCCCCCCCTCCCTGAATCGCCCCCTTCCTTTGTCTCCTTGTTCTCTCCCCCCCCCGTCTGCCACAAAGAAAGCGTCTCTCCCTCCCTCCCGTCCTCGTCTCCTTGCTCCGCTCTCTACCCTCTTCTTCACCTCCCCTTTTCCTTGTGCTCTCTCTCTCTATCTCTCCCTCCCTCCCCCTGGAGGCTCCTTGCTGCAAGGAGACCCTCCCTCTGCCTCCTCAGCCAATCGCGTCGCCTCCCTCCTCTCGGCCGCTCTCCCCGGGACCAAAACAAGGAGACCCTCGTGTGTCCGTCACACGCAAAGACTTTGACCGCTCTCCCCAACGAGGAATCTAACTCGTCCCGACAGAAGGATTTACATGATGAATAAATAAGTCCTGATCCGAACGACGATCTCCAAAAACAACGTAACACACATGCAAATATTAGATACTATATTTTATAATATTTACTACAATAACTTCCCATCGCAGTTTATGCACCAAGGTTTGTTCCACTCATTTTATTGTAACTGGTCTAAATGTTTTGTTCCTCTAAATTTCAATCTAATTACAACGGAAGGATTTTATCGTCTTGTGGGGGTAAAAGACTTGTGACGAGAATCAAACGTAAATCAAATAAATATTCTTCTGAATCAGGAAGCTTCCAGAGGAATGTTGCATCAAAGCCAAACGGCGGCAGAGGTCAAGCATTCCTCCGGCAGCCACTCTAAAAGGCGGCGTGCGTGTCCAATGATTGGCTTCCGGGCCTCGTCAATAGTAGTGCAGAAGACGCTCATCTGACCCTCGGAGACACTGAGGTGTAACTTCCAACATGCCTACGGGTTTTACGCTTAAACTACTGAAGTATTTTAGTTATTCATCCAGTTTCCCTCCACAACTTCTTTCCGTCTCACGTCCATCTTGATGCATTAAGGGAGCGAGAGGCCCGAGGGCCAGCGAGCTGCTACAAACGCCCCTTGAGATCGAACGGCCTCAGGAATGATGACGACACGTCTCCTATAGAGGTTATATATGTTATATACTATTTAAAAACAGACATTTTTCTGGTTGCATGTCCAGAAAAACAACAGGAATAGAAGTCTGCTGTCAGGCTCCATGAATGAAATCAGAATAAAATTGTTTGGGTCTCCAAATGTTCTTTATAGTTGCTGTTATTTCAGTTCAATATACCTTATTTTACCAGAACGGCTTCATCCACACATTCTAAAACACATTCAAGATTCTGGTTTTCATCAAAACACAGAAACTGCTGGTTCCTCAAAGTGAGCTTCACCAGTTAAAGCTGCATTCTCTGTAGTGGCCAGCAGGGGGCGACTCCTCTGCTCCCATAGACGTCTATGAGGAAATGACTCTACTTCTCTGTAGTGACCAGCAGGGGGCGACTCCTCTGCTCCCATAGACGTCTATGAGGAAATGACTCTACTTCTCTGCAGTGACCAGCAGGGGGCGACTCCTCTGCTCCCATAGACGTCTATGAGGAAATGACTCTACTTCTCTGTAGTGACCAGCAGGGGGCGACTCCTCTGCTCCCATAGACGTCTATGAGGAAATGACTCTACTTCTCTGTAGTGACCAGCAGGGGGCGACTCCTCTGCTCCCATAGACGTCTATGAGGAAATGACTCTACTTCTCTGTAGTGACCAGCAGGGGGCGACTCCTCTGCTCCCATAGACGTCTATGAGGAAATGACTCTACTTCTCTGTAGTGACCAGCAGGGGGCGACTCCTCTGCTCCCATAGACGTCTATGAGGAAATGACTCTACTTCTCTGTAGTGACCAGCAGGGGGCGACTCCTCTGCTCCCATAGACGTCTATGAGGAAATGACTACTTCTCTGTAGTGACCAGCAGGGGGCGACTCCTCTGCTCCCATAGACGTCTATGAGGAAATGACTCTACTTCTCTGTAGTGACCAACAGGGGGCGACTCCTCTGCTCCCATAGACGTCTACGAGGAAACGACTCTTCTTCTCTCTTGATTTATTCCCTCAGTAAACATAGTAAACATGAGTTTATGGTCTCAGTCTCTAGTTTCACGTCTTCTTCAACACGACATGATGTTCATCTAGTGAATTATGGTCCATTTAGAGACAAACAGACCATAAAGCAGGGGACGCTTAAGGGCGGGGCGTCACGCTGATTGACAGGGCTCGACCTCGCCTGGGCTCCGTGTTCCGGGGCAGCTGGCCGCGTCGTCTACAGCTGCTGCGCCTTTTGGACCGTGGAGCCTTTGATGCGGTTGCTTCTGCCGTCGCGGTTTCAGAACGGCGGCTTCAACACAAATCACGTGACCAGCGCCACTGCGCTTCCTGTCCACGGTCACGTGACCGACTGTGGATCAGAGACCCACTGAAAGGACTCAGCTGTCGGCCGTGTGCGTTTCTCTGGGTTTAAAATAAAACGTGAATGTTCTCCGGCATCAAACAAACGGGTTCCGTGTTTTGCCTTCGAGTTGACAAGTGAATTTACAACTTGGACCACTAGATGTATGTGCGGCGCGTGTGCCGTGCCGTGACTCACGTGTCCCCGGGGGCCCGAGGTGTTTCTAAATCACCCGCTGCCGTCGCCCTACTGCATGTGCTAAATGTGCTCTTCCTCATGTTATATGTTAACTAGTAGGTCACTAAAACAAGTCTGTCCCATTATATGTGAATGCATTTCTTTGGGGTTCAACATTGTGTTTTTCTTTCTTTGCCTGAACTCTGACCCTCGACCCTCTGACCCCCCCCCCCCCCCCCGGATCAGCGGCTCAGATCCGAGCTGGGTCGCGGCTTAGCGAGCTCCTCCCGTATCCCCGTCTCATTACGGGCTGATCCTCCCGCCCCGGACCTCGGGCCGCCCGGCGGGCGCCGCGCGCTGGGGTTTAGGTGACATATCCTGCTTTAAGTCTCCCCTGCAGCCTCGCCATGTGAAATAACAGTCCAGGAATACCTCCCCCCCCCCGTCCCATCTCCTTCTCCTGCCCCCCCCATCTGTTCAGACAGCAGTTGTCATTAATCCTCACACTACTGCATCAGATCTAGAACATGTATCAGTTACTCCAGTGTGCTCAGGGAGCGATAAGCTGTGGATGAAGGTGGCGAGTTGGATGTGGTTTTATTGACACATCGCATTCCAACCACACGCTGCATGGGGGGGGGGGGGGGGGGGTAATAAGGCACATAATGCCACTGAGATGCTCATCGGTGTGTTGGTATCAGGGGTAGAAGGTGCACCAGGAACCGCGAGGGGTTTGTGCCCCTGAGCAAGACAATCACGAATGTGATTTACTTTGTTTTAATATGAATCTACAAAGTAAAACGTCAGATGACTGTAACAAAGTATAAAGTAGAATATTTAGTAGGTCAACGTGGAAAAAGTACTTAAGTAAGTTGTACTTTAGTTCTTTTTGGGGGGAGAATTCCTGCACTCTAGTGAAGAGGAAAATGTATCAACTCAATGCATAATGTATATTACCCCCCCCTCCACATCCCAGCGTTAACCCGAGCCCCCCCCCCCCCCTATAAACTGACCTGAGAACAGCACATGGGAGCGAGGAGCCCCGACCTCCGCAGCACCGGAATAACCTCCTGATTGAGGAGTTGATTGTTGCTCCGACACGTTAATGCCGCTTTTATTACGACCGGCTAAAAATAAAACGCTGAAAATCTTCCTCTCTCCTCAAAGAATTTGACTTCTGACGAAGGAGGGGGGTCGGGGGTCGGGGGGGGGGGGTTCTATCTGTCATTCCCGACAGCCATTTACAGCACAAGACCGCCGCCCCCACCCCACAAGGACAGATTGCGACCCTGAGTGCGGAGTGACGCGGTGTCGTCCGGGGTTCATACAGACGACACGCTGAGGAGGAACGATGTGTGTGTGTGTGTGTGTGTGCGGCGACGGCTGTCAGCCGTGTAATTAAGCAGATGAAGCACCGGCGCGCGCCGGGCATCGCACGGGCGTGTTGAGACGCCCGCCCACGCTCCGGCCCCCCGGCGGCCTTCATCAACGCGCTCGTGTTTTCAACCACATGCTCGCGAGGCCTCACGCGCCAACACCCAGCGTCCGAGGATCGCGTGTCGCGTCCTGTAGACCGTCGTCGTCGTGGAGACACCACAGAACCACCAGCAGCTCTCCCTCGCCCCCGAAACACATACTAAAGGTTAAAGGTCAGACCGTGAGGTCACCTTCATTCATCGATGCCGGACAATAAGAACATTCACCGTCCCGCCTTCAGCCGCAGAGCAGCTAAACGCTCAGAGGGGACTTGAAAGTGCCTCTCTGTGAGCACTGGCATGGACGGAGGGTGCCAGGCATACCAAGGGGAGCCTCAACCAGCCACGGGGGGCCGGGGGGCCGCACGCAGACACCTCTTTGAAAGTGATACACTGCTCTGGCTGGCAGCAGAGCGCCACTCCAGATCCCCCCCCCAGACAGGCCGAGGGGATGCCAGGCTGCTCGCACTTTAGCTGTAATGAGCTCGCGCACACACACACACACACGCACACACACACGCACACACACACACACTGTAGCCAACTGCAAAGATCATGCGGACGAGAGCCTCCCACTACAAAGCAAACGGTCACACACACACATTCCCGGGTGTCACATGTTTGCGCGCACGCACACACACGCGTTTACGGGATTGTTGTTTCATCACCACATTAAGCACTTGTTTGTGTTTTAGAAATAAGGTTAACTACTAATATCAGCGATCAAGTACATTTTGAACATTCCATTTAGTTTTATCTCGTCTTTTTATGCTGTTTTTAATTCTATTTATTTGATCGGAAATGTGATTAAATATTAATCCTTTATGCAAACAATTTAGTGGAAAACGACAAACATGAAAACAGTGCGAGTACCCGAGGTTTGAGGCTTCAGTCATGAGCCCGACTAGGAGGAATTACTCTGTAAAATGGATTCTATAACAAACAATATTCCCACGTGTGTCGGGACGTCGGTCAGGCAGGCTGATGCGCCCCCCCCCCCCCTCCGGGCAGTAACACCCCCCCCCGTCAACAAAGGATATGATTGGGCGGCAGGAAGTTCCAGCAGAGCACCTGGTTGGCCAGCGCCAGGTACCGCTGGAAGACGGACGACATCTGGGCGTTGAGGTTCTCCCTGCGGCCGAATTCCTGCAGCACCTCCATGGTCAACATGAAGATCTGACGCAGGCCGTCCTCCTGGGGGGGGGGGGGGGGGCGGGTTAATGGAGGAAAAGACGCGTTGAAAGCACGCGAGCGGGAGGAGGGGCGAGCGAACCTGGAAGAGGCGCTTGCAGCTGCCGTGGAACTCCATGCTGAGGCCGATGCTGCTGGTCTTGCTGGAGCTGGAGAACTCGCTGAGCAGGGCGGTCAGGATGGAGCACGCCAGCGTTTGCTGCAGCACAGGGGGTCAGAGGTCACACAGGGAAGGTGCACCAAGAGAGCGAGGAGGCGCCTCGAGTCGTTGACAGGGATTTGACTACAGGGGACGTCCGTCATCTTAAAGCGAGGTCCATAGAATATGAATACGCGTGGCGCCTCTTTCTACCCTCCTCTCCTCCTGATGCATTTGGGGAATTTAGACAGTGACGTTCCTTGTAAGTGCACCAGGATGCACGGATGAATGATCCACGGTTACCACAGGAAGCAGTGGTCATCATAAAACGGATGATACAAGAACAGCGCTGGCCATAAAAACAGATAAAAGCGGCTCCACATCATCAACAAACAGTCGCTACGCTCGTCCCTCACAATCTTGGTTTTAAGGAGCTTGAAGCAGTAAATGAGTGAAGTGACGAAGGAGACTGCGAGTTAGTAAATAAGAAAGAAGCTAATCAAAAGAAGGAAAGCAAACAGGTCTAATCGGTCCTCATCTGCTCTCAGGGCTCCACAGGCTGAAGGTTCACGCAGATAAAGCGGCGCCCTCTGCTGGATCAACGGGAGACGTGTGGTTGGGTTTCTCTGAGCAGCATTTAATTGATAATAATCAAATAATAATACTTTATTTGCATTGAGGGATAAAATCGGTCTCTATTGAACGTCGCCTCTTGATGTAATGTTCTGTTTTATAGTGCGTGTGGAAGCTGAACCTTTCTCTCTTGTCGCAATGGATTTTAAACAAAGTAAAAGTAGCAGTAACATGAAGGTAATGCAGAAGGAGCCACAGGGACGAGGTGCTGGGCCTGGACCTGCAGGAGGACCACGAGAAGATGCTTCTCACCACGGCGGCGTTGCCGCTGCTGATGAGCTGTCCGACCTCGTGGAAGACGCTTTTACAGCTGATGCTTTTGTCCAGTGAGCCCCTCTTCACGATGACGGCCACGGCCAGCAGGATCTGCTCGCGCACGTACTTCTGGAGACTGGGGGGGAGAGAGGGGGGCGGGGGAGAAGGGGGGTATTATGGGATAGTCGTGTAACGTTCTGCTGTGGACATGTTTTAGGCACCTAAAATAATCACTTTAAACAAACGATATATCCATAAACAGTCATTTAACCTCCTACAGTTTCTGCTGTACCGTTTCCTCAAACTGCTAGTTCGGGATTCAAGTGTGACTTTGGTGTTTTAGGGGGTTTGTTCCGCTTCGCCACAGTCCCACAATAACACAAACAAACTACCTGACGAACTGTCATGGGAGGTCAAATGAATTCGTCTTCAAACAAATGATTGGTCTGTCTGACAGCAAGAGAAGATGTTTTCAGTATATTGTTGCCTCCAGCAGCAGGATATGCGACGGTCCTCCCAAACGTCACACAGACTTCTATCACACTTCCTTACTTGGGTCTCTGTAGGACGTAGGTGAGGAGGAACGCTCGGAGCGACTCGATGCTGCTCTTCTCCAGCAGGACCCACTCCCGCACCACGGCCTCCATGACGGCCGTGGCTGCCTGGAACAGCACGTAGTCCACCTTGCTGGTCTCTGGGAGGGAACATTTAGAGAAAAGAATGAATAAGAACTACATGCAGGCGGTCACGTACGAGATTAGAAGGTAAACATGCAAAAGGAAAAAGAAGGCGCAAATCCCCCCCAAAAACACAGTTCAATTGAGTGAGACTTCAATGGAAATAAAGGGAGTTGTTTTTAAAGTTGTGTAGGTTAAAAAGCAGCCGTGCCGGCTGCCTCAAGGACCTTGGTAGTTACCTAAGATGTGCTTGCAGATGGCGAAGGGGGACTTGGATTTCCTGAAGGAGAGGAAGATGTGTTCAGCATGCTGCCTCTGTTCTGTGCTGACCATGGACGGCGGAGCCTGGAAACAAGAACATGCTTATAAAAAACCTTTTTTTACATTATTTACAACATTTTCTGCCTTCTCATTTCTTATATTTGTAAATATATTTACACTTTATTTTGATGACTTTCTGCAGCAAAAATGATATTTTATTAAATGAGAGATGGATTGAACGTAAACAATGTGCTTAAAGTACACTGCATACATTAGTACACACAAACTGCCAGCCCATTAAACAGCCATTGCTTTGTGTTTGTTTACAACTCGCGGTTCACATCCACTGTACATAAAGACCCAACGCATGAACAGAACCCACGAGCTCGCCCGCTCAACTGTTATTGATCCACTCCAGCAATGACCATCAACACATACACCTGTAGACAATGACCATCAACACATACACCTGTAGACAATGACCATCAACACATACACCTGTAGACAATGTTTACGCCCCTTTGTTTACCCCCTTTGTTTACGTGAAGCAGCTCAACGAGGAGCCCGAATGACACGGTGTCCATTATGATCCACTACACCCACAGCCACTGCTGACCGGAACACACCTGCTGGCTAACACGTGACGGCAGACCCCCCCCCCCCCCCACGCGGGGTGATCTGCATCAAGAAGTAAGTAGGAGGGGAGGGGGGGCAAGATGGCAGAAAGGAGGAGGCTGTAGCTAACGTTAGCCGACGTATCCACCACAGACTCGTGCACGTGCTGGTTAGCCGAGTGGGGGGCAGTTGTTTACCCTGATGGAGGCTGGGGGGGGGGAAAGATGGAGTTACTTCAGGAAGCTACAGCTGCACCCGGGTGACGCGACAGCCCCCCCGGGACGCTCCGGCCGAGCGGGGTCCAACTTCCCCGAAGCCGCGGCGAGGGCGTCCGAACCCCGGGTTAGATGGTGTCATTTTAACGCTTGTTATTTATCAAGAAGAACGGAACGGGGGGGGGGGGGGGGGGGGGGGGGCGGAGGGGGGAGACCCGGGGGGTATTTGGGGTTTTATTTGCCGGGTGAGGAGACCGGGAGAAGCGGGACGCCACGCAGCGCTCACACACCGTCTCTCCGGTAAATCTGAACACATTACAGAAAACTTGGGAGTTAGTCGCCTCCCCCCCCCCCGGGCCGCACACCCCACCCTCCCCCTCCCTCCCCCCGTCGTCACACTCCCGCCACGCGGCGTCAACACCGACGTCCCGCCCGCCGCCGTCGCCGCCGAAAAAGAACACGTGAAACGTCTCACCATTAAAACTTTGGCAGCGCTTTCCAGCTGTGTGATCACTTCTGGTGCACCGACCGCCGCCATCATCGCCGTCCCTCTCCGATGACGCGCCGCGCGCTCTGCATTGTGGGAAGGCGGCGCGGCACCCGGCGGAGGTTCGAACCCCGCGGTTCACCCGGTTAAACGCTTTGGTATTTCAAGTCAGCTTTTTACATTTTGTATTTATTTTATAAGTTTCCTTTAAGAACATTTTTGTTTTAATTGCTTTGACGGTACTTTATACAATGTTGAAGTACTTGTACTTGACTATACCTTTTTATTTGTACTCATACATGTACTCAAATATTGACAAATATTGTCAATTTTTTTCCAATTAATTTATCTGGCCATATTACTTTCTATTACGTTGCAGATCATTTATACAACTTGTTTCATATATATATATATATATATATATATATATACAATGTTATATATATATATATATATATATACATATATATATATATACACAAATATTTATTAGTTTATATTTTTGGTAATGTATTTTATATTTTATTTATATTATACATAACTAAATATTGCATTTTATCTTAAGTACTTTCACCATAATGTGTCCACTTGCTTTATCCTGTTTGTGTGTATTAAGCAGGCTGAAAAGTATTTACTGTAAAAAATATTTTTGATACAGGGGTTCATAAAAAATATGAATGTATTTAAAAGAAACCAGTTGCAACATCAGATGTTTCTTTCATTAAAATAGGAGGAATTTTGAGTAGAGTACGTTTAGTCGGCTACTTAAAAGTACGTCTTTAACTGCTGTGGTTTTGCTGCTTTTGTGAAGATTCTTCTAAAACAGCAGAAATAAGAAAAGAAGAAAATGGTAAATGGAATTCTGTTCATTTCAAAATAAAATACTTTTGGGTGTTAGTTTAAAGGAATGTAGAATTAATTAATTAATTTACATTGTGTTGGTGACGATACAGAAATAAAGAAGATCACATATAAGACGTGTAGATGCGGTGAAATAAAAGCACCAGTCCAAGTTGGTTAATTTAATTTATACATAGTTCACACACACTGTGAAAGCATTTTTAATACATATTCTCAGTTCATCATAAATGTAATAAGAGAGACAGCTGTCCACATGACATCATCTATAATACTGCGTGGACAGGGTTGTTTTTCTAGCACACGGGGGGAAAAAAGATAGAAAAAATATGTATATCTGTATAAATATAAATTCAATAGCAACAGAATTGTATCGTACATCGAGGAGGCTCCTCGCAGTAAAAATACAAAAAGTAAAAAGAGGATAAACAAGCGAGTGTGGAGCAGAAATCCTGCCAGTTGAAGATTGTCGCTCTCTTTCAAAGCTTTTGATTTCAACCCAACGTGACCTCAGTGCGCCTCAATCTGAGGTTCGCCACTGAGCGACGGGGAAACAGTTCAACTTTTCCTGAAATACGGTGCGTTAATTCTATTTGTTTATTAAACCACGTGGCGTTCAGCCGGCTGTCACCTCATTTCATGTCAGGATCATTTGGGAAAAATGATTCTGATTCCAACATATTGGAATTACTTTAACTTACATGAGTACTTGTAACATGTTTATGGTGTGAACGTTAAAGACGTAAAGAACCAATGCAAGAAGTCGGTTTTCTTTCACGATAATCTGTCTAGTTTTTTTCAAACGAGTTATTAACTTCTTTCATAGTGAACTACACAGCTTCTGGAAATTTACCACAATCATTTTATTGTGGTTTTATAGCGATCTACGACAAAATCCTACATCGTCCCATGAAACATCGGAAAAAAGGTGCTTCTGAGGATCAAACCGACTAATTGGTGAAATCTTGACAAATGATCGACCCCTGTGTGATCGAACCGCAACAACGTCTTGACCGTTCAACCGAATTCCTACATTATGAGGCTTGGTTCTGAGTTACAGAACCAAGCCGGCGTGGAGGCGGAAACAATGAAAACAGCTCAAAGACAACGGTGAAAAGACGATGGCGACACTAAGGCACATTTACAGAAAGAATAACTCAATACAATAAAAAATATATATGTAACTTTAAAAACTCAAGAATACTGTTGGATCAGTTCGACGCAGAGTTATTGATTGTCAACAAGCAGGAAGTACTCGATCAACACAGAAGCTCCTGTGGGGACAGGAAGTGACGCGACACTCACACTTTGGGTCATTTCGGTTAAATAAAGAAAATGTACCAAACATGAACAAATGAACCATTTGTGAAATAGAGACTCAAGCCGACCTTCCTCTTCCTCCTCCTCCTCCTCCTCCCAAGCCCCTCGCTCCGGGACCAGCCCGGCCCGGGGGGGTGGGAGCGAGTCTCAACCGTCCGTGTTCTGCAAACACTCATCTTCATCATCATCACTGAACAAACTCCCAACATTCAATTAGAAAAGGCACGAAACTTTCAAAAAGCCGCACACACTCACAAAGCAACACAAGGAGACATAAAATGAAACGGTTAACACAATAACAATAATAATAATAATGTAAATAATATTAACCACAATAATAAGCAGCATGTTGCAACTGGGAGAGAAAATATATATATATAAATGAACCAATATATTTGTATATTTCAGTACGAAAAAAACATTTAAAAAACGATATTAAGTGTTTAGAAAACTAGATATAATGTTATGTTTTTGTATTGCACATAATCATACGATTAGAACTTTGTTCATGACTCCAGAAGCCACAGAGGAGGCCGCTTCAGTTACAACTCATCTTTGCAAAATAGCTGTAAAATTGTGCATCTTGGTGGATTGTGTGTGTGTGTGTGTGTGTGTGTGTGTTGGAGCTTTGATTCTGAACGGTCAGAAACCAACTCAGCACCAGCCGACCCGGCGGCGTTCAGGCTCCGGTTCCTGTTAAATAATGTTTCACTCGGTTCTCTTCACAGAAACAAAGCGAGTTCTGAAAAAGCCGTTGGGATTGTTCGTGCGGTTCTTGAGACGTCGAGCCGACGTCGAGCTCGGTGAACGATTCCATCCGGCTGAGACCAGAACCAGCTGCATCCCAACCCGCCTCTGCAGGGCTCATCGGTGCCGCCGTGGTAACGGGTCGGGAACAGGAAGCGCTTCACAGACACGCGGTTCTCCGCTTCCTTTATTGTTTTCACTCCTTTTACGCACATTCCAACGTCTCCAGCGGTGCCCCCGTTTATGGCGGCGCGCCGAACTCCACGAGGAAACACGGATCCGAAAGTCATTTGCCGCTATTTGGTTTTTATGCGGCCAACAGTCATCTCTCACGCCACAAAGAAAGCCGCTTCTTGAAATATGGACGCCGGCAGAGACGTCTGTTGCCCCCCCCCATCACCCTTCCCCCCCCATGAATACGTGAGTGTTTGCATGCAAAGTGTCTTTGCTGTGAAAAGAGGCGTGTTGCCCGTGCAGGCTCCTCCTCCTGCCGTTCCACGCCAGAATGATGAAGGCCAGAATCTCACTTGGTACCCCCCCCGCCCCCCACCCTCTCTCCCCCCCTCGCGGTAACACGCTCCACTCTTCCCCACTCGATAGTCACCCTCGGCAGGAGGTCTCTTGGTCCGGTTCAGGGGGTTTGTGGAGGTGCAATAGTTTTAGGGACGGTGGTGGGGGGGGGCGGGGGCGGGGTCATAAATCCATCCCAATCAACACCTGTGATAGAAGCACGCCGCGCAGTCTGCGGCTCTACACGTACACCGGCTCACACCCCTCCCCCTGCTCCTCCTCCTCTTCCTCCTCCTCCTCTTCCTCCTCTGGCCCACCATCCTCCTGCTCGTCGGGCGACGCCCCCCCGCCTGCCTCCAGCGGCTTCGGGTAGCGGAAGGGGCAACCGTTGTCGTCGAAGAACCTGCGGAAGGTGAACTCGTAGAAGGCGTGCTCCGGGTGCTTCCCGTGCGGCAAGCAGAGCGCGTCCAGCGCCCGGGTGCTGTCGCCGCTGTCGCTCCACGCGCCGGGCCCGCCCTCCTCCTCCACGGGGTCGAAGTTGGACGTGTCCATCGGGTGGGCGATCTTGGGCCGGTAGGGCGCCGGCTGCTGCCGCGGGTTGCTGGAGAAGTCCATCTGGGCGAGGAAGGGGTGGGCCTTGATCTCGCCGGCGCCGTTGGCGCCGAGGCGATCCTCCGCCGAGCAGCAGAGGTGTCCGATGATGTCGACGGCCTCCGGGCTCAGCTTCACCTGGACGGGCACCTGCAGCGTGCTCTCCCAGTTGATGACCTGCAGACACAGGACGCGTGAGGTCATCACAGCTGCAGGTCAAAGTTCACCTCCCCATTGGATTCACTCTGAAGTCACAGCAGGCGTTTTAGGACCAAAAGCTCTTCTTTTGTAACATAAGAATCAATTAACAACAAACGTGGAGTCTTTTCTGCAGTGCTACGGGGTTAGCTTAATCCTGTCACCGGGTTAGCCTTTGTATGCTAATGCTAGCCTTTGTACTAACGTTAGCAGTTGTGCTACTTGGTTGGCCTGGGGTTTCTTTTAAATGGCGTCTGCCGTGCGTTGGACTAATCACTGAACACTTCACGCATGGTTCCTCTCGTTCTCAGCGGGTTCCTACTCTGAAATAGGAGCTAAAAAGGTCCCTGAAACCAGTCTGAAAGTGTCCACTCGCACCGCTGAGCAGCCCAAGAATATATATATTAATACTTTTGATTAATCATTTCATTTGTAAATGAAAAGCAGGGACATTTGTCGGTCACTGACCTTGATCTGCGTCTCGGTGGGCGTGGAGGCCAGGAAGGGCGGCTGTCCCACCAGCATCTCAAAGAGGATCACTCCCACGCTCCACCAGTCACACAGCTGGGTGTAACCTGCAGCACAAATACACCACACACACATTTACCACACACCAATGCACTGATCTAAAATGGAAAATATGACAGAGGGGTAAATGTGATCACACGGTCACGTTTTCTACTGTAATCTCACATTAAGTAAATCTGAAATATCAAGGGTAATGTCTTATTTTCTATCTAGAACAGTTACAACTAAAAACGAGTATCAATGAACTCTGGCTCATGGAGGTAAAAAGGGTAAAAGTTATCACACTGGTTCTTTATGTTGGTGAACAGTCACAGCCATCTAGTGGCCTGTAGAGGTGCTGCCGCTTTGACGGTTAAATAGATTTTTTTTTAAAAAGGTATATTTGAGACGCCGGCCCACCTTTGCGCAGCAGCACCTCCGGCGCAATGTAGTTGGGCGTCCCCACCAGAGAGTGGGCCAGGCAGCGCTGGTGCTGCCGGTTGGCGCTCTGCTCCATCGTCACCCGGTCGCCGCAGCGACAGTTGGACACGTCGTCCCAGAAGTCGCTGGGCTCCATGCTGTCCTGTCTGACGTGGCTCCCTGGACGCAGAAGAGGGGGGCGACGCAGTTAGAAAACCCGTCTGGGTTAGCTGGCACGGAGTGCAATGATATCAAATCAAATCGTCTAAATCGTTCAGAAACCTAGCGGAACACCGACCCCCTTTTCCCCTTTTCTTCTTGCTTTTCCAGGAGCAATTTTTACTCAGAGTCTCTTATCAAGCTGCGTGTTAACACGTCCATCACCTTTCTGGTAGTACTTGGAGTTGTGCGTCCAGCGGAAGCCCGTGCACAGGCCGAAGTCAGTCAGCTTGATGTGCCCGTCCAGGTCGATGAGGATGTTGTCGGGCTTGATGTCGCGGTGGATGAAGCCCATCTTGTGGACGCTCTCGATGGCGAGCGTCAGCTCCGCCACGTAGAAGCGCGCCAGGTGCTCGGGGAAGACGCCCATCCGGATGAGCAGGCTCATCATGTCCCCGCCGGGGATGTAGTCCATGACGAAGTAGAGGCTGTCGCGGTCCTGGAAGGAGTAGTAGAGGCGCACCACCCACTCGTTGTCGGCCTCCGCCAGGATGTCGCGCTCCGCTTTCACGTGGGCCACCTGCACCGGGCGGAGCACATTTGGATCACACGTGATCTGTAGCACGCTAGTTGGCGATTACATAGACATTTTCCGCATTCTCCCCCCCTATTTTCCACTTTGTACCAGGAACATACAAACAGAAGCACGAATCAGACCGTGAAAACGTAACTTTTACCCACTCAGATCAAGTTCTCCACCTAACCGGTACGAACTCACCTGGTTGCGGTTGAGGACGTCTTTCTTGCGCAGCGTTTTCATGGCGTAGAGCGCGCCCGTGTCCACTTTGCGCGTGAGGCACACCTCGCCGAAGGCCCCGATGCCCAGCGTCTTAATTTTGACAAACATGGACTTGTCCATCTTTGCCCGGCGTAGCCGGTTGTAGTTGGACTCCTTCTGGTTCAGCATCTTCCTCATCTGCTTCTGCTCGGCTTCGGACAGGCCGGCCTGAGCGGAACACGTGACACGGGAACGTTATCGTGAGCTGAACCTCCTGACCCTGAAGCAGGTCAAAAGGGTCGCAGGGCAAAGTCATGGCTCAGGCAGGCACACAAGGGAGAACTTGCTGACTGTGCACTGACGTAATCAAATCGCATGAGGCCGAGGCTGTTCTCCACTGCCAGGGAATGTTCCACTAGGTCAAACGCTTTCTCACGTACCGTTCAAACCGGTGTTACGTCATAACCACTGACGTTGCTCTTCAGCGGGCGGCAGAATTTGTTTCTGCTACTTGTCTTACGTGTGTTGAGATTGTTATAAAGTTATAACCATGACTCTTTTAACATCTTGTGACACATACAGAATTTGTAACACTAATAATTGTACATTTATAAAAATGACCCCGCCAACTGCATGCTGGGTACAGCTGACAACAAGCAGTAACTCTGCTGCTACATGAAAACGCAGAAAAAAAGAGCGATACGGGAGGAACAAGGAGAGACCAGAGATGCTGCAACGCAACTTGTGCCCAACAGAGGAGCCCAGTCTGTTTGGAGGGTTTTTGGTTTTGGAAAATACGACGTAAATTTTGTTCAGATCAGAAAACAATTTAAGTCTGTCGAACTTCCGGTGGCAACACTAGCAGCGAGTTAACATTTAACAAAAGGTTTGTTTCCTTCTAGCTGCTGTACACTTGTGAGCCACACGAGGGCGCCTGAGAGCCGTGATGGTTGGCGAAGACTTCTAACGTATCCGCTAAGAGAAGCAACAATTCTATTTGTTTAGCTGGTGAAGAGATTCCTGAACTACGTGCACATCACAGGCATCATCGTGCAGAGCTTCATCCCAGACTCAAACATCACAGGCATCATCGTGCAGAGCTTCATCCCAGACTCAAACATCACAGGCATCATCGTGCAGAGCTTCATCCCAGACTCAAACATCACAGGCATCATCGTGCAGAGCTTCATCCCAGACTCAAACATCACAGGCATCATCGTGCAGAGCTTCAACCCAGACTCAAACATCACAGGCATCATCGTGCAGAGCTTCAACCCAGACTCAAACATCACAGGCATCATCGTGCAGAGCTTCAACCCAGACTCAAACATCACAGGCATCATCGTGCAGAGCTTCAACCCAGACTCAAACATCACAGGCATCATCGTGCAGAGCTTCAACCCCGACTCAAACATCACAGGCATCGCCTCCTCTCACCTTGGACATCTCCTGCTCCAGCTGCAGCCTGCGGTTCAGTTTCTGCTGGTGGGTCTTCATCACATTCTCGATGTGCTGCTCCATGTAGAACTTGAAGGCGAAGGGCGAGTAGGTCTTGATGCGCGACTCTCTCTTCTCCTCGTCCCGACCGTTCTTCCTCACGGGAACCGGCGACGTCTGGATCTGCTTCTTGTCCTTCACGGCCTTCTCTCCTTTGCCCGTCTTCGTCTTCTCCTTCACCTGCTGGCTCTCGTCCGCCTTCCCGCTCCCGGGGCTGCTTCTGGAAGACCCGCCGCCATCCTGGGCTGCGCATATGGCCGCGGCCCCTTCCTCCATCAGCAGGTTCTTGGGGTAGGGCGGCGGCGGGCAACGGGGCTCCTGGGGGGGCTCCAGGCTGTAGGTCTCCTCCGGCATGTAGGCCAGAGACTCCGCCGCGTCCTGCGCCGTCATCCAGCTGGGGTGGCACGGGCCCACGGCCGTCTTGGGCTCCGGCCTCATCACGCGGATGCTCTTGACCGGCTGCTGGATGGGGGGGGACGTCACCGCCGTGATGGTGTTGGGCTGGCCCAGGGACGGGTCCTGTTTGCCGACTGCGGGCGGCGCGGTCATCGCGGGGCGCACGCCGGCGGGCCCCACGGAGCGACTGTTGAAGGAGTTGGTTCTGCTGGGGGCACGCACCTCCCCCCGGAAGGGGCCCTGGGGCTGCCTGGCCTGAGGCGCGCCGTCGACGCCTGGAGGCCCCGCCCAGTGGTGCTCGTACAGGTCCAGGTTCAGGCTGGCCCTGGAGGGCGTCATCAGGCCCTGGGGCATGTCGGAGAACTCGGGGCCCGCACCGCGGGACATGATGTGGACGTGGTGGGAGGTGGGGCTGGCCTGCCGCGGGTGGGAATGGGGGGGCAGGTACAGGTTGGCCGGGTAGCCCCCACCTGCGGGAACGCTCTGCACCATGGACGGCGCCATCTTGCTCTGGAAGGAGGCGGTCCTCTTGACGCCGTAGCCCGCCGGCTCCATCATGTGCGGCCGGGCGTGGCCGTAGTCGTAGTGGGGGCCCGGGACGGGGCCCCCCTGTGGCTGCGGCTGGAGCTGCAGCGGCTGGCCGGGGACGGTGTAGCTCATCATGGGTCCGTGCTGCTCCATGCCGCCGGCGTAGCCCTTCTGCTGCGCCCCCGGCCCGTACATGGGGCCGGCCGGGTTGCCCTGGCTGGCCATCCCCGGAGGGTAGGAGCCCATGCTGGGGGGGCGACCCATGGGGGGGCCCTGTGGCGCACCGGACGGGGGTATCATGTAGTTCATGACGGGCGGAGCGCTCATGTACGGTCTGGGCAGCTCGCCCTTGGGGCCGTAGCCACCGGCCCCCTCGTACAGGGGAGCCCCCATCTGGTGGTACTGAGGCATCGCGCCCACCTCGCCCGGAGCCTCTAGCGGGGGCCGGTGGTCCATCGGGTTCGGCATGGCGGCTTTTCCTAAAAAAAAGAAGAAAAGAGCTATTCTTTAATTGTCCATTTATTCCTTGTTTTTGTTATTAAACATCATATCTGGTTAAAGTATTTCCTACAAAGTCATATTAATTCTGTGTTCTTTTTAGACAAGTTTCCTGAGTGAAATAAGCGGGCCGCCATCGGCCTTTCACTCTGCCAACGACTTCCACTTGTGTCTGCAAAGCACTTCCGGTTAGCGAGTCAGCGTCTTTTACGGTCTTTGGTTAGCGTGCAGAAAAAGTAAACTATGGGTGTGTTACATGCCGACGCGGCTCTGGTACATATTGTGCTTCACGGTTGCAACAACTCGTGGCGATTGCTGAATGTTTGGTCGGAAGGAGAATGTTTCGACCATCCACCATCTACAAGTGAGTAAAATGCTATAGATTTGCACTCAAATACGGAAGGCTTATCATTCAAAGTCAACACAGTCTACTAATTATTACGCAGACGAATGTCAGCTTTTTCATAGAAAAAAAAGGAAGTTAATACCTTTATCCATTCCGAAGCTCTTAATAGATGTGTCAGGGGTGCGCACTTTGAAGGGTTAAATGCTTTTAGTGCAGGCAGGCTAGAGGGGATTACTTTTTCTTTTTATTACTCTTCGTGTTCTGTTGTATATTAACACACGGATACATACAAACATCTCAATACAAGCATAAGATGGGCTAACGTACCTTCCAAAGCACGGCGGCTGCATGGCTACAGGTACAGCCTGCAGTCTCCACATCTCCCGTCTTGGTAACCAAAACCCAGGCGTTATGCGCTGAATAGTTAACGGACTGGCTTGGTTGAACATCGGCTTTTAGGTAAATTAAACTGCCCATATCGTGTAAAAGTACACAGCCCACTTTGTCGGAATGGAGGTACTGAAACGCCTCGGAGCTTTTCAGGTTATTAATTAAAATCAATAAAATAAGAAAAGATCTTGGATGTTGTGATGCTGGGCCATATCGACATGCTGTCCGCCCATGATGTCACCTTACTTGGATGCGGAATGGTCAAAACACCATTTTTAACAAGATTTTCGGTGGAATGTTGCCATTCCAAAGCCATTTTTACACCACGACTCAGCCTGCGCCGGAAGTTCTTGGCAGAAACAGGAAGTAAACCGGAAGTGCCCGGAGAACTTGTCTATAATGAAATGTTTGATGAACGTGGAGAGGAGGAAGAGCTTCTCGTACCCGGGGACGTCTGCTTGATGACGCGGACGATGAGCTCGTTGCGCGGGTCGAGGTAACTCATCTTACTGATGTAGTCCAAGGCCGCTTCGATGTTCCTGCTTCCCGTCTGCTTCAGCGCTCGCACCGCCATCTCCTGTGAGGCACCAACAAAGACCACACGGGTCAGGACAGTTATTGGTCCCAAACGAAGCCGACATCCACCTGTATTCATCAAAGCGGTTCATCTCTTCAGAGACGACCATTTAAATCTCGTTTACAAACCAATAGCAAGGCTAGTACCCGGTGGGAACTCCACAAACACACCAAAATCACAGTTTCTCCGGTGTTCTGGGAGGTTGAATCTGGTGCATCTTTCAAAAAATATTACACACCGCAGGTTTTGATCACCTCAGAAACCCCCAGTAAAAAAAAAGCTTCCACGCGTTGGCTTTAAGAATGAATCCTCCTCATTCTTATTCGCCCTTCTGCTCCCCCCTCAACACCCCCCTCCCTGCCCCCCGGCTCCAACAGGTGAGCCGAGAGCCCACAGCTATGTAGGTCACCTATGTGAAAAATGTCGGTTCACCACTTTGGTATTTCCTATTCATCGGGCTGCTGGGTAATTCGCGCTGGAGACGGAATGCGGGAACGAGGCATTTCGTTCATTAGACACCGATCGCTCCCTTCGGCCCTCGTGTTCCTTCACCAGAGCTCGAAAGACGGAACCAACTGCGGGTCTGATTCACACAAAGAGGATGTAGAAAGACGACGGGAAACCAAAGCCGAGCTGACGGCGTCAATCAGCCACACGACATTTCAGGGAGTCACTGCAGAAATATACGGCCTACACCAACACTTTGATCACGACCATTTTATATATATATATATATATATCTAAAAATATATAGAACTACACTCCATAAAACACAAAATTCTGGTCACTTGTTTCGGCCGAGTCGATCGCGGCTGTAGGACCTAAATTGTAATATTATTTTTAACAATATTTGTCTTTATTTAAGGTGGTTATTGGTTAAACAGGAGGACGCTTCAAGGCAGGAAATGCCTCGACATCACGCGTTCTACGCCCTCTGACACACAACAGAGCGTGTGTGTCCATCAGAGCGTCCACACACACGAGTGTGTGTGTCCATCAGAGCGCCCACATTAGGTGTAAATGTACATGCCTGCTGTCGACCCCTCCCACCGTGCACGCACACGCGCACGCACGCACTTTCCTGTGTGCGTGTTGCATTCCTGTGCAGCCGGCAGAGACGTCCTGTACATTTTATTTGTTTTTATCTCAAATAAAGAGTAATCTGGATTACTTAACAAATTTCAATTTCAATAAAGGTTCTATTCTGTGGGCGGTGCGTCATGGACATTTTTGTTCCTCCAAAGCTGGTCGTGACAGGAAAGGTTTGAGAACCATTGTTGTGGTCGGATCTTTATCTGCAGCTTTGAAAAATAAATAAAATCTATTTTGAGGGGAAAACAGCTCTGAATATAGAAAGTTAAATTAGAACAGAGAGAAGTATTGAACCATCAAAACACAGTAGCACTGTTTTTTTTTATCGTCCCACGCTTCCTCTGGTGTGTTTGTGTGTGTTGGGTGGAGGCGGGCCTGGTGACCCCGGCTGCCATGGCGACAGATGTTTCTCGCTCACATTCCTCCAGCCCAGGAAGCAGGAATTCAGGCTATTTGCATTCTGGATAGTTTTTCTCCCATCATTGTCTCTCTGCGTGCGTCTAAAATACCCAGAAGCCATTTGTCTCCTCGTTATAACGGCCGCGGGCCACAAGCCGCCCAGTTGTCCCAGACGCATAATGACCGGCCTGCAAAGGGTCGACACACAAGCTGCTCCGGCGTAACGAGCACAAGCAGCCTTTTGTTTTTCATTAGAGGAGGTACTCGATGTCTCCTTGACTTAAGAGTTTAAAAAAAAAGGCAGAACAGAAGGAAACGTAAGCCATGTGGAGGACGAGCAGGAGCAGAGGGACGGAAACCCCAAACCTAATGTGTCCGTCTCTGTAACAGACGACAAGAGATCAATCACGCGCCCAAACCCTGACGCACGCAGTGCTTCCTCGCCGCTACGGCAACGCAGAGCGTGCACCGCGTTCCTGCACGTGCAGTAGAAAGCCTGGGATTTAATTATGGATATTAAATATAATATTCATGACTGTGTTGTCATCAATATTCACGTATGTTAATGGATGTGTATGTTTATATATGCAAAAACCTGCATTGCAAAGTCACCGTCTCCTTTAATCTCATCTTTATTACACACACACATCATTTTGTTGTAATTTTTACTCCCTTAAGATTCTTTAGTCTCTTTCGTTTGAATCTCTCTGCGCGGTTGTATGAGCGATGCCGTGTAAATAAAGTTGAGTTTAAAGGAGACGGTGTATCAGAGTGTATCTGGGTCAGACGGACAGGAGGAGGAGGAACTGTTCCACCCTGCTGCCATTGAATGTTCACTTCCTGTTTGGTTCAACTCCGCCCGCTCTTGACCGGCCGCCATTGGGAGACGAGGAAACAGGCGTTCCATTTGTCAGACGGTCCTTGAACACATCGGGCAACACAGACCATAAAAGCCCCTCAAATCTAAACTTCAAATTGTTTCAAATCATTTATTAGAAAAATAATTTAAATAATTCAAAATGTGACCTTTGATCTTCTGATTAATAAAATAAAAAAAGACCTTCTGGTCTGAGGGGAGGCTCTCACTTCCCGAGGACACTCTCCTCCCTCCTCGCATTCCTCAAGCAGAGGGAAGAGGAAGGGAACGCCACAACAGCCCAGGTGGCAAATCCACCTGATATTTCAACATTTCAGGCGTTACGTAACCACGGCGGCGCTGACTTTTCTGTTATTGCATGTGACGGCGTGCAGAACTCTCGACTGCTTCTCATAAAAATAATTCCTGAGTGAGAAGTTACTCAACACAAACACCTCCGATACGTCCTCAGCGTCTCAGTGAAAGTGTGGGAGAACATCCGTCTAACCTCCGACATCTCTATACACTGCATGTAGATTATATATATATATATATATATATTATATGCACACACACACATGCGCGCGCACACACCTGGTCACAGCCGGCGTTGACCAGATCCTGCAGCATCTGCCGGTTGACCTCGTAGGGCTTGAGGGACTTGCGGATCTCCAGCAGTGCATTCTGGTGGTTGTTGAACTTCTGGGGGGGGCGGAGCTGTTGCTGCTGCCGGCTGGCGGCGTCCTTCCCGGTCTTGCAGTCGGCGCCTCTGGCGGCCGCCGTCGCGGCGGCGGCGGCCCGAGAGCCGGCGCCTTGCAGCGCCTGGCTCACCAGCTTGGCCGGCTGCTTCAGACCCTCCTTGATCTCCTGCAGCCTCTGGCGCGTGTTGCCCATGTACGGCGCCGCGGGGAACGTCTTGGGCCTCATGGCTACTCTACGGGGTCGCGGGGGGGAGGGGAAAACGCACAGGCAGTGACCCCAAAATGTCCTTCTGGGGATGGCCGACACTAAGGGGCGAAGCGGGGGGGGCGGGGGAAGGGGTCGCCCCTGCGTGCCTCCCGTTGTGATGGCGAGGATGGCGAGCTGGAAGAAGGTGGGCGGCTACAGGCGCTCCGTGGCGGGGCTGCTCGGGGCTCGGGGTTCCAGCTTGTTCCAGGAAATGCAGCCGGTGGCGAGGACGCCGCGGAGCCAAAGCACAACGCTGCTGGTCGCCTGAGGAGGAAGGTATCGGCGTTACGATAATACAGGGGCTACAAAGTTTGATGAATCACAAATGTTTCTGTCAATCATTTACTTACTTTACTCTAGAAAACAGTCTTTTATAAAAAATTCCAACATCTTTAATTCCTTCAATATTAGTAACAAGTTCCAGCGCTGCAAAAGAGCACCAAAATGAAATTAAATCAAACGTTGAATTGTAGTAAAAACAAAGAGTCCTAATGAACAGTGACCGTTTGGGGAGGAGAACCAAGAGGAACAGCAGAACATTAGAAAAAGCACGTTGTTGATATTCCTTCAGGACAGACAGACCGCCAATATGTGGACTATTTACATTGGATCCATCTTGTGATATCAAGGTTTCCTCCGATCATTGATGCGTTTTGTTCTTTGCTCTGATTTATGTCACTGTAACTTTGTTATTCTGCAGAAAACTTCTGTAGTTTGGGTCAAGGTTGTTTCTTCAGAGACTTTTACAAAACGGGGAAAATCAAAGCGAGGGGGAGAAAAATACCCCGAAGATGCCCTTTGTCCAGATGGTTCACTCATATTTTAGATTTGCATGTTCTTTTTTTGTTTATTTAAGTAAAACGCACTGTGTACCAAGTACGCTTTTGGAATAAACCTTTCCTTCATTTTCATGCCAAAATATGAGCATGATCTTTAGCACACGCATGCAGAATGTGACAAGACATCATGCGGTAAAAAAACACTGAAGACGGATTCGGTGTCATTGCATATTAACCCCCCCCCCCAACCAAGGCACAGCAGCGATTGCACAATCCACTTTTGTCGACACTCATGTCGTGGGAGACACATTCTTTCGGCGGATTTTTTGCATTACAAAAGGTCTTTATCTGCCGTTTCAACCATTTTTGTTAAGCAATCAACTTTTATTTAATCGGTTTGTATTCAGCAGAAATTCACAAGACGGTTTGAGCCACAATTATCGGCGCACATTAAAATAATTGCCTTTCCCCGTCCGCGGGACACCTGTCGGCGCTCACGCGGCCACGCCCCCAAAAACGGTCCACCGCCTAGACGGAAAGCTGCCGGCCAATCAGGGTCAAGCATTTCATGTTGCCTCGGTGAGGAGGTCCAAAGTGGGAGGAGTTAATTTGGGGGGGGAGGGGCACCGGAAATGCAGAAATTTCAATGTTTTGTGAGCGAACTCCACGGGGACCTTTAAAGAGTGAAGGAGTAGAAGCCGCTCGGCAGGAAAAGATCACTGACCAGCTCACTTTAGTTCAGGGTTCCATTTTTAACGACAAGAACGTTTCTGACGGCGAGGGTTTTAAAGTGTTTTTTAGCTGTGAACGTCTTCTTATTCATAGCTGAAGCTCACAGATGTTTATTGTCTGTAGAGATACGCTAATCTGACATGAACCAAAACACTATGACAAACTAAGTCAGATAAACTATAAATGGTTGGGTGTTAACATTTAAAGTGAGGGGAAAGACCTCGAGTGAGGATTCTGGTCTTTGTAATGTCAAAGAAGGAAAAGCAAGTTAACTAAACAGTAAACAACATTTGGATTATTCCACATGATCTTGCATTTATTTACAAAGTAAGTAGTAATATAATAACAAATCCAAAGCATGCGGTAAAGTGTTATTACCAGGATCATGCCCCCCCGGCAGGCTTCATCCCTCTGGGCTGTTTCCAAGAAGCACAGAGCCCCCACTGTTTGTACAGATAAAACCTTTTTTAACTTATCGTGGGAGGGGGGGGGGGGTAAACATTGCCCAATCATCTCCGGCTTCCATTCCTGTGATGCTTCGGCGACTGGGGAGCATTCCATTCCCCAAGTGACTACGACCGCACTCATCACGGGACGGCCCGACCAAAATACACCCAAAAAACAAACATGTGGGTGATGCATGTCTGGGGAGGGGGGGGGGGCTTTTAAAAATCTGACCTCCACGCTATCCTCTGACCCCCTCTGGAAGTTTAACTCAACAATTCTGTTAAGATATTTGACACGTGTGACATTTAAGCAATCACAAGCACACTGCATATAATCTACATCACTCAAAACATTAAACGCTGCTCCACTTTTGGCAAAATCCTGCAGACGAACATGAGCTTGTTGGTTGTAAATGAGCGCAGTTCCTCCAGCGGACACAAGGCCCCAAAAAACAAACTAGACGTTTCATTCGATCAACAAAGCCTTGAATCTCGTGCATCTCGTTGGTGAATTATTAATAGCAGATTTTAAAGCTTCAAAATGTTTTCGGTGTGTCTAGTTTATTTGGTTATAGACGGACACCACTTGGTGTCCTCGTGAATAAAAAATAAATAAAATAAAAAAAAGAGGTTTTTTATTAGTTAATAAAGATCAACCATGTTTCTGCTCAGGACTCAACAGTCAAACTCACTGCAGTTAAAAGAGATAAAGTCAAACCACATCCATGTGATGCACACGAGTAGTTATATTCACAGTGAACCACAGCAATCAAAACATCCCAGGTTAGACAGGTGACGTCAGATCAATCACAGCCAATAACACTGTTAGTTCATATAACGTCAGGTGACCAATACGAATTATTAAACCACGTTAGAGCCCGTGAGGGGAGCAGTAGTACTTGTAGTAGTAGTAGTAGTAGTAGTACACCTGAATGGAACACATGGTTGCATCAGTGCCAGAGTACGCGGGGCTCAAAGAGAACACGGTACAACCTTTAAATGTACACACACCGTGGTACTTGTACACCTTCCAGCCGCGTGCTGCGTGTGAGAGTCCACCATGAAGTTACTTCACGCGTCGTTCAGACCCACTAACGTTAGCGGCGTGTCGCGGACACGTAACGTCACAACACGGACAGTGAACGCAACACGCGAAACGGCGACAGCGCCTCAACGTGTGGCCCGCGGGCCGTTACCCGGCGCTGCCGCACCGACACGGCGCCCCGCGGGTACACGGCCTTGAAACGTGCGCTTCTTCGTGTCACCGGCGTGACGGGGAGAGTGTTCCTTTCTTTAACGTTACAAAATGGTGTCGGTGCGGTTCTACGTGAAAGCGGTCGTAACCCCCCCCCCCCCTGAGAGGGGGAGGGAGAGGGGGGTCCTCCCCAAAATGTCTCTGCAGCAGCGGAACATTCCTCACACCGGAGCCCCGCGTCCCGTTAACCGTGAAGAAATCCCGTTAGCACAACATTCTGCTCGGCAACAAGTCGTGGAAATGAAGTTCAGACCACCACTCCCCTTAACACCGCCCCCCCCCCCCCTCCTAAAAAAAGTCCACACTTACCATGAAGAAGCGAGAACTCCGGTTTAAAAAAGGACAAAAGTTGCGTTTTTTACTTGGAAAGCGTCGTCGCGTGGGCGGGAAAAGGGCTCGAGGCGCGAGGAGGACGAAGGAAGCGGTTAAGCGAGAAGAAACGAGCCTCCATTTTCTCCCCTCGGACTCCGGGCAGCGGCGGCAGAAGAAGAAGAAGAAGAAGCAGCGGCGGCAGCAGCAGAAGAAGTCGGACACTCCGCTGCATTGTTCGCATTCCTGGGAGGGGTCACGTGACGGGGCGACACACGTCAGCGCCGCGGGAAGACGAAGATCGTCTATGGAACGAAGCGAGGCGCGCTGAGGACTTTGCGGCTGCTGTAACAGCGGTGTGTGTGTTTTTGTTTTTAAATATAATTTTGAATAGTGGAATATAAACGCATCGAGCAGAAGACTGTTTCTTCTTTGTGATTCGCTCTATGTAAGCAGCTGCTGATATGTTAGAAACATAAAATAAAAAAATATACTAATTGTATGTGTAACAAAATGCATTGTGCCAAAGATCGTTTATTTGACAATTGCGACTCACTCGCAGCAGTTGTAATAATAAGGATGATTTTTATTTTATTTTGGGATTTAATGTTATAGAATATAGAACAAATCCACTGAAGCCAAAGAATATTACAAAAAAAACAATTTTAACTTGGTTTCAAATGAAGTTCTCAAAGGGGACGAATGAAGATGACAAACTAAAGGATACGCGACCGTAAACAGCATGACAATGTAAAGTGTGAGATAAACATTGGGTTTTGCAAATTTTTGAAGTGCGTGTCAACAGAGAACGCTGCTTTGTAGAAGAATCATCTCAAATAAAGTCCTGGAGAAAAACCCAAAGAGACTCAAGCAGCTTTGCTTTAATCTGATTTCTGACAAGAAATCTTCTCGTTTTCCGGAACACGTGCAGATTTCTCTCCGTTATCTGCTCACTACTCAGTCATCCAACAACAGATGTCTCTGCGTCTGTTAGACCAACGAGAACTCTTCAGAAATCAGAGAGCAAAGGCTTCAGAATAGATGGACGAAAGATGAAAATGAAAAGCAACAACAAGGTGACGAGCACATGAGAAAGGCCCACTAGAACTAGAACCGAACCACCAGGGTTCATTTCTTTGATGCCAGATTTAAACCTAAACCCTCCAAACACATCTAACAATAAATCCTACCCGGGTATTTATTTGACATTGTTTGGAATTGATACAATAGTTGATGAGGTGTTTTACTGATTGACAGGGTGATATTTCATCTACGGAAGCCCATTAGTGCCTAATGTGACTGAAGAGGAACCTGTAAGTCATTATAAAGATAAAATATTTAAAAACAACAAGATATTATCTCAATATTACATCTTAATATAACATCTCATTACAAGTTAATATCTTGATATATAATGAGTTAATGTCTTGATATTGTAAGTTAATAGCTATTTCAAAATAACAGGATAATATCTCAATATCACGATTAAAACAAGGAGTTCACATTAGGAAAGAATAGTCATGGTTCTGAACCGCTCTTTGGTCATCAGCGTGAATGAGCCTCCGTAGGACCCTCAACTAGAACCTAGTGAACCGGTCGGTTTGTGGACACTTAGCTTAGCATCACACCATGTGATGCCAAAACAAATATGTGCAAGACACACGGTGGATCACAGCAGAACCAGCTTTACAAAACTAAGGCACCGGCTGAGCAGCACAACCACCAGCCGGGTCACGTGGAGATATTTCCCAAGATGCACCGGGACGTGCTTTGTGTGCAACGACAACGCTTAAACCAATTTAAGGGGAAATATCACTTAACTGGAATAAAACTAAAGGGAAGAAGCGTCTTTGTGGTAAATATTGACATCATCAATCGTACGTCGTGCATAAGTTGTTGCGCCTTAGCAAAGTGGTTTGTGGACCCGTCCAGATAAGGTGGGGGTTAAAGGTCACAAGGTCCAAAGCGGTGGAGGGGACTGGCGCGACCGGCACGGAGCGGCGTCCTGGGCGCGCTCACTCCAGCGGAGCGGCAGAGATGCACAGGTTGTTTAAGGCACAGGCCACCTGCACCACCTTATCGAAGGTGGAGAGGTTGGAGGCGCGCTCGCAGACGGCGGTGAAGGGGCTCTCCACGGGGCCCGTCAGCATGGCGTACCGGTGCTTCACCATGGAGATCACCCGCTCCACGTGCCTCTGCACGCCGGCCGCCTCCGCGGGGGCGGCGGCCGTTTTGAACAGGGCCCCCCTGGCGGCCACGGAGTCGTCGATGTCGAGGTCGCGGCCGGCCAGCACCACGTCCCCGGGGAGGAGCTTGCACAGGAAGCCGCAGCCCTCCGCCAGGGACTTGTCGCTGACGTCTCCCAGCACGCCGCGGGACACGAAGGTGACGACGCCCTGAGGCGCCACGCCAATCAGGTACTTTAACACGTTGGGACTCGCGCCGCCCCCCCCGAGTGCGCCGGGGGGGGGCCCTACCCGCTGCCGATGCTGCTCCTGGTTGCCCTGGGAGACCGGCTCCTCGAAGGGCACCTTGAAACAGTCCACAATGACGGCGCAGTCCGGGTGGGAGGCGCGCAGCGCCGCCGGCAGGTTCTTGCGGAGCTCGGCCCTGGAGGGCCAGAAGACGGCCGTGGGCACCAGGCTGGAGGACATGATGGTGACCATCTGGTGCACCGTCCTGGTCACCGTGCCGACCTTCACGCCGAAGCGGTAGGCCAGGTCCCGGTTGCGCAGGTCCAGGCGCAGGCGCATGAGCGTCAGCAGCAGCTGCTGGAACTTGGAGAGCTTGGCGGCCTTCATCCCGTCCATGTGCGGCGCGAGCAGCCACATGACCGTCTCCAGGACGAAGAAGTTTGGCAGGCCGGTGTAGAACTTCACCTTCTCCGCGTCGTTCCTCAAGGAGTTCTCGGAGAGGGACATCCTGTCCACGGACTCCCTGAGGGCCTGGTTCTCCTTCTTCAGGGCCAGGAGGGCGTCGTCCAGGTGGACCGCCATGTCGGCCGCGTGGACAAACCGCCCCCTCTTGCCGTCGCCCATGGATTCGTTGTCTTCGTCGCTGCTGAGGGAGGAGGAGGAGGACGAGGACGACCCACTTTCCCCGGCGGCGGCGGCCGGCTCCGCCTCCTCCGGGCTCCCCCCTCCGTGGCCCTGCTCCCCCGCGGCGAACCGGCCCTGGCCCTGCAGGAACAGCAAGGCGTTGGCCGCCTCCACGCGGGCCTCCTGCTTGTCCGCCACCTCCAGGTTGCCCGGGGACGAGAACACGGAGGGAACGTAGTCCGGGGAACGTGGGTTCTTCACCTGTTTACCTGCGAGTGGACAAAGAGAAGACGGAAGGCGTTCAGGGTCCGGGGAGCCCACAACAAGTCTCATTTATTGTGATTCGCAGCGGTGCCTTCCTGCTGCTTCAGGAGGAAGGAAACAGCTGAAACAAGAGACCTTTAATTGTCTCAGTCATTTGAGGAAGAGGAATGAAACTGCTGAAGGGGCCCATCGTCGAATAGATGGTGGCTTATTATTTCGTATCCATTTATAAACATGTGCTTTTGTCGCATCCGAGGCTGTACACGTGACTCGAGCATAAACGCCCCGTGTGAGTGTACCGCTCGTACCGGAGAGGAAGTGAGTGCTGCACAGCCGGCTGCCGTCGTTCGGTTCCCAGCCGCGTCGGTTCACGGCGGCGATCCAGCGCCGCTTCCGCTCGGGGTCCCGCGGGAACCGGTAGAACGACAGCGGGGTCCCGGGGGTCCTGCGGTTCCTGCAGCCGGCCACCACGCACGTGTGAACCATAGTTTAAAAAAATAAAATAAAAATTAAAAAAAAAGAGCGCCGCTGCTGTCCGTGCGCTGCTGGGTTTTGACTCCCAAAATGGCGGCCGGCTGGAGGCGGGCGGAGGAGAGAAAAACACTGCGGCGTCATCGGCGCGTTTACGATTCTGATTGGCTGGTCATCGGATGACGTCACTGAAATGATGCGATTACCCGAAGCTAGAGTAGGAAATAACAACAAAAAGGTGTATGCGGTCACAACGACAGTGAGGTTTATAAAATACAATAATGTTGTTCTAGTAAATGTAGTGAAAAAATATTTAATCTTGTTCTCATTATTTACGTGCAAACGCAAAATGCGGAGTGAAAACAGAATGAAATGAAAGTTTATATTCCATGACTTGAGGTCAAATGTAACTAGTTACTCAATTACCTCAAAGTTGTACTTGGGACATATACTAATGAATACTAATGAATATTGTTATTTTTTGCTCTTCTACATTTAGTATATTAAGTCACTTTCAAAATATCAGAATAGCCATACAAGATATCCAAAAATCAATGATTTGTATTAAAAGTATACAATACTTGATTGATCACAGCAGTATAACAGTCAAAAGGTACATTTCTTAATTGATTCGGAATTGGACCATTTTCTCCAACATGAGGTCTTTATATCCGTAAAGTTACCCTATAATCTAACTAACATATAATATAGCTATAATATAATATATAATATAGTATATAATATAATATAGTATAATATAGCTAACCCTATAATCACTGCCGGGAAAGTTCTGAATTTATTAATTCAATTAATACGTTAAAGTTTGTACGGTTAAACTTTATTAAGGACAAATTTGAATATACTTTAATACAACATATATTTATTAACACTATCATATACAGACCAGCGCAGTGCATCAGAACTATGTACAATCTGCTTAAATTATTACCAGCTGTGTGTGTTGGCAGAACAGCTGTGAGCTAAAGAGCTTCAGCGCAGCTTGTACACGGAGGTGCTCCTCTCTCCGCCCGCGTGCTCCAGCCTCCTCAGCTCCGTCAGGCACAGGATGTAGACGGGGGTCTTGGTTCCGGTGAAGCAAATCCTCCTCAGGTCCTCCATCCGAAACTCTGTCTGCCCTCCTGCTGGAGGGGTGTTTTTACATAATAATAAAATGATTATATTGTTAATAACTAACAATTATGGAAAACCCAAAATCTGATTCTGATGCATCCGTCTTATATCTGATTAGTGCTGAATCCTCACGCTTTCCAACACTTGAACCAGATATTTAGACAAGAAGCTAAAGAATTAGCTTTGACCGGTGGAGACCGACCTGCAGCGTCTTCTGTGAACTTGTTGATGTGGTGGACGGCCTGGTTGAGGCTGGGCAGAGTCATCTGCTTCAGGTACCTGGGTAGACTCTGGAACTCGCTCTCCGACACCTCAGACAACCTGGCAGCTCTGGGAAGAGAGACGCGGTGAAATGAAAATCACGGTTTAATAAGCACAGGAATGGATGGCGTGAATAAAGCACCAAGATGGAAGGAAATTAATATTATGAATAGAAAATAGACAGACGAGGCAAACTCTGAACCCCCAAAATACATTAACATACACAATGATACTACATTTAATGTTAATCTTCAACCCTCAGGCGGAGGAAGCGCCGAGTCATTTTACCTAACGTGGTCCTTTTTTGGCCTGACGGTTGGATTCACCACCGCCGTGCAAGGCCTCTTCAGCTGCGCCTGGGTCAGAAGCTCCAAAACAAAAAACACAAATCACAACTGTTGTTTTTGATTCTAACCACAACGTATAAAGTGATGAGTTAAAACCAAAGTTTGGAGGTGAATCTCCATCCAAAGAACTTAAAGAAGCAGCTGAGAAGGCGCCGGGCTCACTTTACAGATGTCCTGAGTGACAGAGCTGAGGTCGGGCATCTCCGGGGTGCTGGGCTCCTGGTAGTCCACCCTGAGGCGAGGAGTCCCCGGGCTGAAGTCCTGCGCGGCGGACTCCTCCGTCGACTCGGTACGGGCCAAAGACTTCTTCAGCAGCTTGGTACTTCTCTGCAGGTGTAACAGGCAAAACATTAAAGAGATTTTTTCCATAATTGGGTAAAGAGAAAAGTATCTGTGAGATACAGCGTGCTGGTAAATAAAGGATGACAACTTCATCATTATGACATAAGAAAAATGGTGTATTTAAAATGTGCACCAGGCCTTGTAGCGCCCTCCTCCCCCGTATGTAAGATGTTGTGGGACAACCCAGAGACCTGTTGGAAGGTCACATCATGGTTTTATCACCCAGACAAGTAGCAAACGGCAGCTGGGCCTTTTCCGGCCCGCGGGCCTCTGCTTGAGTTCCACTAATCTGGGAGAAAAGATGCTTTCTTCTCACAGTTTGCAACGAGTTCCCCAAAGCGGACTCCAGGTTCGGCATCGCCGGCATCGGATTGTCCTCGGCGCCGGCGATAGAGACGTCCGGCACGTCGTACTCCCAGCGCCGCTTGCTACGAGGCGACGGAGGGCCACCGTCGGCTCGCGCGTCGACGGGCTCCGGCTGACGAGCGCTCTGTGGACCGCAGGAACAAAGATTAGGAGCTGGAGGTTTTTGTGCATCATCAATGCAATGCCGCCGCCCCCACACAGACTTTAAACTGGTCTACCTTTCTGGAGGCGGCCATCGGGTTCATGTACGGGGTCTCAAACACAGGGACCTCGGGGCTGGCGGGCAGGTTGCCGCTCCGGCCGGGGGGCGAGCGGGGAGCGTCGGTCCTGCTGACCTTGAACCCCGGGGTGAGAAACACGGGCGGCTCCGGAGACACCAAGTTCTGCACTGGAGACACAAAGAACCGTAACATAAAACGAGTTTAATTACATTGGCCGCGCTCATTTCTCACAGGGTGATTTGGGCGTTTTGTAGAAGGTGGAGTCATTGGCCCTCAGTGTTCTCCTCAGCTGTAATTTAGGTTTTTAGAATTTAGTCATTACAAGGAAACAATAGTGAGCACAGAAAAGTAGAGCTTTGTGCAATTGTTATTACAGCAATATATGACCTATTTAATGTATACATGTACTTGTTGTATCAGGTTTCATGAGGTATTAGTAAACAGTTCATCCGACCGGGGGTTTGTTGGGGAGATGACGAGTTGTTTAGAGAAGTCAGTGGAGCTCAGAAGAATGTTAAAAGACACCAGGGAACAAATGAAAAAGCAGATGGTGGAATAAAAAAAGATAAGGTGATTTAAATTAAAACACCAGCCTACCTTTAGTGTGCCGAGCCTCCGTCAGAGCGCTCACTGGTGCTACCGGCATCTCTAGATGTGGTCTGTTAAAGAAGTGGACCCTCATGAAGCAGCAATAACAGAACCGTCAGCAGAGATCTTGTATTATATATTCTACCTTTGGAGCTTTTCGACGTTCTTCCTTAACAGGTCCATGGTGAAGTCGTTGTTCAGACACATGGTGTGCTCGGAAAGGCCAAAGTCAGACATCTGAGGCGCCTGCAGCTCGTCGTCGTCCATCCTCAGGGCACGCTTGGGGGTCAAGGGCATGGGCGGCGGCGCGGGCGTGCTGAGCGAGGGGTGACGGAGGCTCAGCTCGGGCATGAGCGGGGCCTCGGAGCACCACTCCACCCCTGCCAGAGCTCTCTTCATCTCCACCTCGGAGAGGCCAAAGTCGGAGAGCTGAGGGGTCCGCAGTGGGTCGGCGAGGGAAGGCGGTCCCGGCGAGGGACGAGGCGACGAGGAGCGACTGCCTCCGTCCTCTTCCTGGTTTACACCCTCATTTGTGGATTCAGTCTCCATTTCAGCCGCTGCTTCATCTTCAGTCTCTGCATGGGGAGGGGTGGCGAAGTCACAATGGAAACACATCTGAGTGCACGATGTCACCACTGAAAGACCCCCACCAACAGCAGCTACAGTCACAGCTTACTGGTCGGCCTCCGGGTGTCTTGAGGAGCTTGGTAGCCGTATTTCTCCCAGTGTCCCTTCAGCGCCTGGATGTCCTTGGCGAGCCTCTGCTCCATCACTCGAGCGACTTTAATGAAGCGGTCCAGCTCGTTGTCCTGGGCTCTCTGCTGAGCAATCTGACCCTGGATCTGCCCCTGTGTGACCACCACCACTCTTCTTTTAGAATGTTAACAGGCCCACAGATTCATGGCGTGTGGGATAAAATGTGTCATAATGAATAAAAAGACACAGTTCCACACATAATGCATTAAAACTACTTTGTACACTTTATGGGGGATTTATTAGTGATGTGACGTAGACGTCGAAGCTATTTATGAAGCGCGTGTTGGTGATGTATGTGATGACGTTGGAAGCCTCGCGAACCAGCCGCACCACGTGACTGATTCAGGACGTGGTTCATGGGTCTGGACGGCTACTTCGGACTTTATTGCGCGTTTGTTTACAAACTACTCAAGCTTCTTTTTTCTATGATGGAACCAGCAGGAAAGAGGAGATTTTCTCCTGTCTGGGAACATTTTGAGCTGATCTCTCATAATAAGGTGTGCACATAGTAATATGTTATTAATAACTAGTGTAATATACTGTAAATAAATCAGACAGTGTATTCCTTGTTCTAATAGCTTTCCTCTTATTTCTGGTATTTTAAAAGGTGAAGTGTCTGTTGTGTTAAAGGGAGCTTGGATACAACAATAACAGCTCATCTATGCTGAGGCATTATAGAGCCCTGCATGAGAACAAGGAGAACAACCAAGGTGGACCAAACCCTGGACGTTTGGAGAACATAAGAACATAAAAAAGGTGTATCCTAACTTGTATAATCTTGCTGTCACTTTGTTCTCCAGCTTCATCTGCTCCCCGTGAAAGGCGTCTCTAAAGCAGGTGAAATACTCTCAAGAAAAGAAACCGCCTGAAGCCCTGTGGACAAATTGCTATTTTTAAATAAAAATGAATGAAATGTTTCACGTGTTACATGTTGTAACATAAGCACAGTCACAAACCATGAAGTCCATACGTATTTGGCCGTGGCTCAATGGGTGGAGAAAGCCACAAGGTTGACGGTTTGATCCTTGGATGCTATTTTCTTTTTTTTTTACTTTTCACATCACAACCCTCTCCCCAATGCGTTTCCACTTTCCCTTTTGACCCCGCCATTGTGTCATCAAGACAGACACCATATTAATACGTTCATAAGTTATGTATCACGCATCACAAACATCATTCATTTATCCGATTCAGTACTTCACAGCCATGGTGTCATTTCATTTATTGTCCACTTGGTGGCGCAGTAGCGCAAACGAAGCACCATGAAGCTTCGGCCCGTGTGTGACACCATTGGATGGAAAGCTTCTGTGAGGATACTTCAATGCTTCATCTTGCCTCCACTAAGATTTATTAATCATTCATTGTGAAGAAGGCGTTCACTAAAGAGCTTACACTTTATGTATAGTAAAATTAATAATATGTCAAGATGGGTTGTATAGTGTTGAGTGAGTGCTAAAGCCCTCACGCCAAACTCCCGTTAAAATCGGACAGCTTTGTGTCTCATATGAATAGGCACACTTACATTAAGTAAACGCCTTTTGTAATAATTAAAGTCGTGTGTAAACCATTTTACAAAGTGCCGTTTTTAAAAAAAAAAGGTCAGTTTGTTTCTACCAACTGGCGCAAACGTTGCGTCACAGTCTCAATGCGCCGTTTCAACACCTTTAAAAACGCCACTTTTCTAACCGGAGTTTGGCGAGCAGCGTACCTTCAGGTCCCTGACGTCACAGCTCACTTCGTGGAACGCTCGCAGGGCGCGCGCCTCGGCGTCTGAAACCGAAGACGATTAATTAGTCAAAACAGCTAAATTATTAATACGTGGTCACCGGCAGCTCAACGTCGGGGGCCCCGGTCACTCGGTGTCGTTAACGTTCGACTCACCGCCGTCTTCGTCGTTGTTGTTGCGGTTGTCAAAAGCGTGCCGGAGCTTCACGCTTTCTGACTCTAAAGTCACCGCCGTCTTTTTGAGCGCGGCGAAGAACCGGGCCGTCGGGTCCATTTCGGATAAGAGTTTAACTAAACACTGAAAAAGCAGAATGTAAACACAAGTGCTAAAATTGCTCCACCGTTTGTTTACAGATGTAAAACTAATTTCGATTTTGCCGCGTTTTGTATTCAACGGCTCCGACCGGAAGCTTCGGCATCTTCTTCTTCGTGGGTTTTAGTCTGAATAAACCGATAGGCTCGTTAGCGCCCCCTAACGCTCAGTTTAAAATTCCCACTTTATTTTACACAACCTGGTCATACATATCGTACATATTGCAGTCACATATTTATAAAATTAAAAATCATTTACGAATCATTTAAGTACGTTACATTTGTAAAAGCCAATATAGATGTCCCTTTTAAAACAAGTATCGGTGTTGTTCATTTGAAAAACGATCAGCTGGTCTCCTGTGAATTAATAATAAAGAGCCCCGGTGGCAGAAGTTTAACAGAGGTCAGATGTGACGTTCTGGCCCTTCCGTTAGACAACACCAACAGCACCGTGACACAACTACAGGAAAGTCAAATGAAAGTGAAATTGTTTACCGACAGAAAGACAGAAAACTACTATAAAACCATTAAAGAGACGCAGAACTACAAATCAATCAATCAATCAATCAATCCCCTTTCCTTGATTTTAATAAGGGGGATTGGAGGTGGGTGCTCTCTGAGTGCCCTCCTAGTTGCTTTAGTATTTAGGATTGATAGGCCATCATTAAAGGTTACATTAAAAAACACATCTGAAATACTGCAATGACAAATTTGCATTGTGAAAACAGTGAAAAAAGTATTTCTAAGTACTAAGTACACTGTAAACAGATGAAGCTGAAGCTCCTAGTAGGTATACTACTTAATTCCACGCAGTTCACTGATTATACACCCTCCACTCAAGGAGAACTCTTATCAGATCACCTGGTGGTATAAATACCGGAGAAACAGTGAAGGTCAGAACAAGAAGCGCTCTCAACAAGGTGGGTTCAGATGAAAAGCTCAAATCTGAATGGGTCAAATTTCCATTTCAAAAAACTTGGCAAAATGTTTTTTTACACCGGTCATTGAGGTGGGGTTAACTTAAGTTATTTATTCATACTCTAATGCTTTCATATTCATCAGCTGTGTAGCCATGGCGATGTTTGGGAAGGTTCTGGAGCCAGTGGGCT
The DNA here is from genome assembly GCF_964276395.1 of Gasterosteus aculeatus. Lineage (NCBI taxonomy): Eukaryota > Metazoa > Chordata > Actinopteri > Perciformes > Gasterosteidae > Gasterosteus > Gasterosteus aculeatus. Next base: position 18,880,062 of record NC_135704.1, on the reverse strand, counting down.
ACATGCAGACTGTGAGGTGAGATACCACCGCTAAAAAACAAAAGGTTCTAAGTGGACCAAGATACTTCACTGTGTTAAGAACTTGCCTGCTGTCCTTCCAGGGTCGTGGTGCAGGGCATCTGCTCCTACCTGGGGGGTAGCGCGACGGCGGAGGAGAGCGAGTCGGCCCGGAAGAACCTGGACCACATCGATCAGGAGCTGGGGGCGTCGGGTCACGGCCTGCTGGACGACCAGGAGGTCCACCGGCTGGAGGACGACCTGGCCGTGGTGTACTACCAGCTGGGCACCGCGGTGAGGAGGCTGCTGCTTTTATTGTGGAGGGTCGTGTTAACAGCAGCTCTGTGAGGGGTTTTTTATTGTGAAGGTTAATTTATATATATACATATACTCTCGTGACTGGTGGAGATCCAACACGCTGCTCAGGACAGATGGTCAGCAGTGTGAGGAACTCGCTCCTTCGGACTTTTCAGGGATCACAATTTCCGTCGCTACTTTGACGCGTATATCCATCCTCAAAAAGACTCAAGAGATTTACTTGTTGCTTCTCAGGAAGTTTGGACGAGAAACAAAGGGTGAAGGAGAGGAAGCGAAGAACTCTTTTAAATCCAACGCGGCCCGGAGCTCTTGAGGCAGCGATGACCTTGAATAGGCACAAGCACACTGCCAATGGACTGAACCCATCATCCTAAGCGTGTTATGTAAATGTGGATATGCGACCGAAGCATCTGTTTAGTTCCACCATCAGTATTAACAAGCTAATGCTTTTTATTTCCTCTTTAATTATTTCTAAATGTGCAAATATCTTAAACGGGCTTTGTGCTGCAGACAGTTCATCTCTTATATTGGCAAGTATTTTAATTTGAAAAAAATAATCCTTTAGTCAGTTTAGCTGCATTAAGTAAACTGGGCTCAGTCCCGTCTGGTTTGGTGAAGATCACCACGTTCTGTGCAGGAAAGAGCAGTAACGGAAAGAAGACTCTTCCTCAGTGAGGAGACAAAATACACAACATGACCACAAAGAGACAGGAAAAAGGGAAAAAGATGTATAATAACGTGCCCCCCTCCTCGCCCGGTCTCAGGTGAGGGCCCAGTCCGACTTCACCAAGAAGGAGACGGAGGTGTTCCTGCAGTACGCGCAGGACCACCGGCTGGAGAGGCAGCTAACGGCGCTCTACAGCCGCCTGATGGGGGTGTCGGCGCTGACCGACCAGCCAACGCTGCTGGAGGAGCTCATCCTCAACCGCAAGCCCAAGCGCTGGGAGCTCCGGGAGTTCTGCGTCAAGGTGAGAGGGGGGGGGGATGGGGAGGGGTCTCTGTGTTCAACGTGTCCCCCTGCAGGGGGTCATTAAAAGTTTCATTTCACAACTGGTTATACAAGGACACACACTCCTGCAGGAAGCCTGCGATGACGCACGCAATCTGACGCACGCGCACACACATGCACGTACACACAGGGATTAAAACGCATAGTAAAAAAGGACATTTGGAGAAACGTATTGTTTTTCTAGCAGGAGAGCATCTGACGAACGAGAGGAAAACATCAGACGTCAGTTGATCAAACGTGATGAAAATAAACTAAATCCCTGAGGAACGCGTCGTAGGAGAAAAAGAGAAGCAGAGGAAAACAGCTGTACAGAATTAAAACGCAGATAGATTGTACATAAGATGGAGGTCCCGTGGGGGGGGGTCCATCTTCTTGGTTTGAGAATGAACTGAATATTTAACCGTGACCTTCTGTTGTCTTTCTCTGTGTGCTGAGTTGGCGAATTCCCCTTTTGGCTCCTGCTGCGGATCCATCTTAATGCTCCAAAGGGAGCGGCTCAGGTCTTAAAACTTCAATTTGCTTTTAACTTTTAAAGCCTGTATTTTGTGCGCCGTCGTTACATAACTGGGACTTAAGTGTCACGCGTTGGGAGCGCACGTGCATACGGTCAGAATGGAGCTTCTCTTTTATTTCATGTGTTAAATCCAGTGACCGGGTGGTCAATTTCCGTCACTCCATCTGCCCCGGTGCCCTTGAGCAATACGCACATGTGAATAAATGGACCTTAATAGATGCTGCAGAATTCACGGTTCTGCTTGTTATGTAAAATGATTATAGGACCAAGTGTCCGCAAAGAGACACAAATAAATACAAAGTGACCTCAACAAAATGGCTCAAACTAAACTCATGTAACGAGCGCAAGGATCAAAAGTGACCGCAAAGTGACACTAAACAGGCCCGGAGTCTCGCAAAAACATGTGAAGTTGTTGAATGGTTGATTCTGGGTCTTGTGACCTGGTTGAGCAAAGGACCCGCCGCCGCGTGTCTTTAACCTTGAGGACGTTATCATGAGTAAACTGAGTGATAACACAGCCCGAGAGACGCAGAAACCCACGTATGAGACGATGAAAATCAAAGTAAGCGCATTTTCAGATTCCTCTGTAACTCGCTGACCCTGGAGGACCTTGCTCAGAGCTGTGACCTGTGTTTACTGCTGGGGGGGCTGCAGTGCGTCTCACAGGGGACAAAAATGCAGAAGACAATAAAGTGTCGTAAATTACAACAATAAAGCTTGAGTTTGAGGTATAGTACCTCTAATAGAATCAAAATATCTTTAAAGATGATCTCTTAAGTGAACATATTTGGACTGAAGATATACGTATGGTAGACCTGTCAATCAGCATGTAGCCCCGCCCTAAAGCATCCCCTGAGGGAATAAATCAAGAGTCATTTCCTCATAGACGTCTATGGGAGCAGAGGAGTTGCCCCCTGCTGGTCACTACAGAGAAGTAGAGTCATTTCCTCATAGACGTCTATGGGAGCAGAGGAGTCGCCCCCTGCTGGTCACTACAGAGAAGTAGAGTCATTTCCTCATAGACGTCTATGGGAGCAGAGGAGTCGCCCCCTGCTGGTCACTACAGAGAAGTAGAGTCATTTCCTCATAGACGTCTATGGGAGCAGAGGAGTCGCCCCCTGCTGGTCACTACAGAGAAGTAGAGTCATCTCCTCATAGACGTCTATGGGAGCAGAGGAGTCGCCCCCTGCTGGTCACTACAGAGAAGTAGAGTCATTTCCTCATAGACGTCTATGGGAGCAGAGGAGTCGCCCCCTGCTGGTCACTACAGAGAAGTAGAGTCATTTCCTCATAGACGTCTATGGGAGCAGAGGAGTCGCCCCCTGCTGGTCACTACAGAGAAGTAGAGTCATCTCCTCATAGACGTCTATGGGAGCAGAGGAGTCGCCCCCTGCTGGTCACTACAGAGAAGTAGAGTCATTTCCTCATAGACGTCTATGGGAGCAGAGGAGTCGCCCCCTGCTGGTCACTACAGAGAAGTAGAGTCATCTCCTCATAGACGTCTATGGGAGCAGAGGAGTCGCCCCCTGCTGGTCACTACACAGAATGCAGCTTTAACTCACTTTGGCTTCACTCGGCAGAACTGAAGGACCAGGACCGGTTCCAGTTCTATTCCCTGGGTAGCAGTTTCTGACTCTCCAAAAAAGCTTCAAAGTAATGTGTTTTCCGAGTCTATGAGGAGTCAAATGTCACCAACTGAACCGACCTTTGACCTCGGTACTACTGCACTATACACGGCCATCATTTGGCCCGAAACCATCCGAGTCGTTTAACAGAGGGGGAGAATAGCGTAAATAAAATGTTATTTTATTAGCTGGTTGGATGCAAACACAGAACAATAACACCACAAATCACTTAACAGATGTCAATACTTTGAATACAGGAATCATCAATTAAATGTATTTGGCTTTACCCAATTTATCTGGTGCTTTAGATGCAAATAGCTATTTGCTATGGACTTATGGACTTTTAGTTCCAGGCGCTCCAAAGTTTTGGAATTAGTTGGTCAAAAAAGGCAAAGAAAAAGTTACAAAGGCCATCTTTAAATTTGAAAATCATTCATGTGGCAAAACCGACCATCTGGTTCTTCCTGCAGGCTGAAACACACGTCATGAGCTATTTCTGACCTTCGTCTTTTTCCTCCCGTTTACCCTCCACAGATTAACTTTGTGCTGGGCACCGGTCTGCTGTGCCTCTTCACGCAGGCGTCTCTGACGGGCAGGGACCAGGCCCTGCTGATGAAGACTTGGTCCGACCGCATGGGCGCCCTCTACAGGAAGATGAAGAACCAGGGGGGGCGCTGCCTGGGCTACTTCCTGGAGCAGGCGGAGGGGGATGTGCGGGAGCAGCTCCAAGAGGCCGTGCAGAACCGCTCCCCGCCCGAAGAGGCGGCGGCGAGCATCCTGAAGACCCTGGAGAGGAACTACGACTGGCTGCGCTGGGCGGTGATGCTCCACCCGGCCGTGGGACCCATGGAGGACGAGAAGGACGGGGAGGAGGAGGAGGAGGAGGAGGAGACAAAGGAAGTCGCGCCGCCGCCTCCGCAGCCACAGCAGTCTACCAATTTAATCTCCGTGGCGTCCGAGCCGCCCGTCCCCCACGTGGTGGCGTGCTACCGCGACACGCCCACGTCGCTGGACAAGAGCCGCATCCACCAGCTCATCGTGGACCTGGAGTGGAAGATCCCCAACCCGCCCCCGGAGGTGTACGCCTCCATCGAGGAAGACCCGGGCAGGGCGCGGCGCTACCTGGCCTCGCGCATGCTGAGCAAGCTGCAGGAGGGGCTGGGGTCCGGCGTGGCGGTCCACGTGGTGCCGGGCAGGATGGAGATGAAGTGCAACTTCCCCCCGGCCTCCTACTACCTCTACGAGTACAAGCACCGTCTGGCCTCGGGCACCGTGTGCGTGTTCGGATGAGACGAGGAAACAACCGGCAGTCCTCACGCAGATGTTTCCTACATCACAGCCTCGGCTTTACCTTTTTGTTTGCTTTCATGGTGGCATTAACCTGTCTTGTTTAATACTACTTCCAAATAAATGTAATTTTAGAGAAAAAGAAAGATGACGGACATGATTTTTTTTCAGCTTTCCCCTAAAGCACAGGTGTCAAACTCAAGGCCCAAAGTTTGACACCCCTGTTCTAGAGCAAAATCCCAGTATGTTATTTGGGTTTCACTTAAGCATCCACAATCTAGGCTGGAACATCTCAACAGAGGGTGAACCCCAACGAGTTTGGCGAGTGCAGCCTCACAAAGTAGAGCTAGTTATAGAACAACTTCCATGGTCTCCACCCAACAAAGCGCTTTGTGGAACTGGAGTTCAAGCAAACATCGAATCAACCCAAGTAAGCCAGTAAAGCCTCCTTAGTTTCCACTGGTCCAGGGTCAGATAGCAGTCTCAATTGTGTTTTTAAGGGACTAAGCGTGACTATGTAAACTAAATCAAGGAGCCCCCACCAGGAGAACTTGTGTACTAGAACAGGGAGACACAAGAAGTCAGATAATCGACTTGTTTTTAAACAGGTCAGATTTTAAAGTCATGCGTAAAAAACTGCGCCATGAATCGTGAATGAGGTTTGAGCCGTTTGATCTTAATCAGGAAGTGAATTCAAGGGAGGAATCCATCTGCTTTGTTCTTTAAATGACCAACATGCATGTAGCAAACAGAGGGGGGCAGGTGGGTGGGCTTGTATAAGGGAAGGGAATTCAGCGTGCAGAACTCATCAAATACAGATAATCTATATCACACATCATTTAAATTGTGTTTTTTTTGCTAAATGAAAATCATGCTGTATTGAATAAGACTAGAGATTGAGATCATAAACTCTACAATATTTACTGAGAGAATAAATCAAGTAATTTTCTCATAGACGTCTATGGGAGCAGAGGAGTCGCCCCCTGCTGGTCACTACACAGAATGCAGCGTGCAACGTGACCCGGAGGCTGTGAACCAAATGACGCTGTCCGTGGTACCGAAACAACGGATTTGTAAATATGTTTAAAATAAATGTAATATAGCAGCAGCTCACTAGTCGTGGGTACAAACTGGGTCCATCCGCCCTGTTGAAATGTATTAACTGGGGCAACCCATTAGCCGAGTGACAGCGATGCATACCACAAATAACCTGAGCAGCGAGTTATTCCACCTAAACCTTCTCTCCACTTTCACTAGCAAATAAGGCAGAGAAATGCCCCGAAACCTTCAAAAATGTGTTTGTTGTTAGAACTTTAAAGCTTGCCTTGGTTTAAATAAGTTAAGCAAACATGGTTGCGTTTCTTGCTCAGTCAAAACTACAAAAATAAAACTGGTAAGAAACCAAAATGTCCGAGACTTTCCAAGTCCGGCCCGAATCGCAGCATCCACAAGGAGGCATAGATCAAACGTTTGACCTCTTCTCTACTGTCCTGGTCTCCGTTTATTTTATGTACAGCTGACGGAATGCTCATCGCTCAGGTCGCAACCGTCTATCTCGCGCCCACGCGAGGAACCGGCCGCTGTCTCTCACGCGATCACACAAAATGTCCAGGAGACATCTGTGTCACCCTTTTTCGCCTTAGGGTGAAAAAAAAAAAAAAGAAAGGTCCAAAGCACCGGTCTTACACGAGTCCCCCCTCAGTGTCCAGCTCCACCATCGTCTCCAAGTCCTTCTTGACATCCGGGAAGCCGTCCAGCACCTCGTGGAAGTCGTCCCAGGACAGAGAGAAGCACTGGCTGTCGGTCAGCGCCTTCACCGTGGCCAGATGTTTCCCTTTGGTCAGCACGCACGTCTCTGTTGTGCACACCGGGGGGAACAACAGGAGCGCGGTTAATGAGCGAGCCGACCCTCGTGACGGGGATGAGATCAGACAATTAATCCCAAATTAAATAACTCGGCCCAGTTGTTTTCGGGAAGGCCCTCTTAGTTCTGAACGCCGCCGAGGTTCGCTGCCAACGGAGATTAGGACCCGCTCCCACTTAAAGCCGGAGAATTAAATAAATCCCCCACCAATTGGAAGCGATAGATTTTTTTCCACATTGGTTTGTCAGTGTTTTAAAAAAAATGGAATGTTTCCTGCGTATTTATGTAAACTTGTGAGCGATGTGAAAAAGCAACAAACGCTGAAAATCACACTAAATCTGACAAAAATCAAAATCCACGGGTGCCTCTCTTTCATTTCTCAGAAAATGTCAAATACATCTCATTATAAGTAATTAACATATTAAATGTCCACAAGTCCTTTAAGCTTAATTTTGTACCCACGTCTCATCAAACCACCAACCTCTCGTGATATCTCAACACGCAGATAGCTTTGAATTATCCAGATGTTGAAATGTAGCCCGCCCCCCTCCCCCCCCGCTCAAGTAAAATGAAAACAGCAAGAGATTTTCCTAGAAACATTTTCCCCGTTACTGTAGGAAATCCACACAACGAGCGCTCAGCTGTTTTCATTGGACTGTTTCTGCGAGAACTGCTGACAGCGAGCTCGAAGGATTAAAAGTCAACGATTTTTTAAATGGAGTCTGGTAGAATTTCCTCAGAAGAGACAGAAGCCAAAACCTCTGTCAACACTTCAACAAAAAATATTTTTACCTGACTATAACCCGAAAAAATAGTTGATTATAGAAACACTATTTATGAAAGAAAGATGTTACTGTGTATTTTATTTGCTTTGAGTTGCCATTCCATTCACCTCCATTGTATTATAGAAGAAAAAGATATGTGGATATAAAGTGGATACAAAAGAACAAAACTAAAGTCCTTTAAAAAAGCACATTATTAGTATTATATAATCCTGAACATACCAGTCGACATATATTTGAAAGTACAACACTCAATGTGATACTGCTCAATAAAAGGTTTCCTAATTCATAATGTACATAAAGGTCTTTAACAAACGCAACGGGGGCTCAGAATGTTTTAACTTTCCATACATTAGATTCATTGCGCAAAACTTAAACAGCATTGTTGTGCACTGATTGTGCTTTTGCTTCAGGTTAAACAGATGTTACTGAGACGGCTTCCTGAGTTAAAGGGATAGTGGTGATGTTTTTCAGTGTGGTTGTTCTCCACTGTCAGTATTCTACTACAGTGGAAGTCGACAGAAGAACAAGCGCAGGAGAAAGTGACCAGTGATCTGCTGTGGACATATTTTTGAACTTAAAACAGTATTAATCAGTAAAGTGAAGAACCTGAAAGAGCCTTTCTGATGGGAACTGAAGCAGTTTTCTCCGACGTCTTTAAACGCACCAGACTCCATTCACAAAAAGTGAAAGAACACCATCATCTGCTTGTTTGTGTTATCGTGGGACTCGTATTGACACCAGGGTCACACAATAACACAAAATGACTAACAGATGGAGGCAGCAGTACATCAGCATCCCCTCTGTCTCCTTTCAGAGGTAAAATTACTGTTTTACCAAAGCAGTCCTGTTGGATAGTATAAATATGTTGTGCACTTAAACTTATCTAGAGGCATTAACATAAGATCGGGTTGAAACTTTGTATAAAAAAGGGAAAAAGACACCCAGGCACCCTGTGGGTTCTCTAAAATGTCTCAATCCAGATGCTCCTCGATCCGCCTCGGGATCCAACTCACCCCCGAAGAAGTCTCCGTCACACAGCTCCCTCTCGTAGGAGTCGGCCTCCATCAGCACCTGGCCGTGGTCAATGAAGAACATGCGGTCGCCGGGGACGTTCTGTCGGACGATGGCGTCCCCCTCCAGGAAAACCTCGTACTCCAGCTTGAAGAGGACGGCGTTGATGAAGTTCTCGTCTCTTGTCTGAAACATCGGCACTTTCCTCAGCAGCCGGCTGCACATCACCATCAGGATTTGCTGGAGGCCGGATGGAAATATATATGAATGTTATGCAAACAATTCATGAAGGGAAACCACCAGAGCACCCGGATCGAGGTCCGAGCTGTACCTCTTTGAGCGCGGAGGACACCGTCTCCATGACGTCCTTCTCTTGGAACCACTTCCCCCCGTAGCGCGCCTGGTAGTAGTTGGTGATGCGAAGCTGCAGCTCCGGCGGGAGCTTCATGAAGGTCATGTAGTGCTCCAGACGGCTCATCTGTGGGAGGTCAGAGGTCACAGACGTACATGACACACGGCATTACAGCGCTGGAATCAACTCAAGCTGCGAGTCTACACACGCGTCTGTGACGCGGTTTAAAACTGTCATGAGAGGTTCTTGTTTACATCTTTGCAGCTGCAGCTTTGAGTTTGTTGTTTGCAGTTAAAACACTAAACACTGCAATGATTTTATGTCTCTGTATTATTTATATATATATATATATCTTTAGGCTCGTACGTGATACAGGTGCATTCAATTACACTTAATGGCATTTTGATCTGTCAGAAATCACCTTTTAGAATCAGTGTTGGTTTTTATCCTTAAAATTAAGGGTTAAAACTAAAATCATCAGTTAGAAAACTTCACTTTCGATGATTATTTTCGTACATTTGTGTGGCCTATCATTGTAGAGCACTTGTGATGAAAGTGTCATGTTTAAGTAGCATAACATACAAAACAGGAAAATAACAACAAGCTACAACACACAACAGCTGGAAAACAAAAGAAGGGAATGTTTTTAGCATCTCCATTCATTGTGATCCCATTTTTTGGACACAATTTTGAATAAATATGCAGCAGGGCAATAAACAAACAAGCCATAATGTATAATAGTGAGATACTGAATAAACAAAAAATATCACAAGAGTAATTCTCTCCCTCTCCCTGTCGACATGAGAGCAACACAAACATGGTAGAGTGATCCTTAATCCTGTCTTCTTATTTCTTAATTCTTATTCTCCTACCTTGCTCTTGTACTCCTTAGCGGCCGGGTCGGTGTTGGCGATCATGGTGGTGGCGTTGGCCACGAGGACGGTGTACATCAGACAGCCGGACACCATGCTGACCATGACGATCCACATTTCCACGTAATCTGGAGGACAAGACACCGACGCCAGTGTGAAAGGGTGGAGAGGGTGACACCTGTGCTTATTATGGGGGCGGACAAAGAAAAATCAACAATCCTCACTTGTTGGCGCGTCCATGGATCCATACGAGAGGGCGATCATCTGGGACAGGGCTCGGAAAACTCCCCAGGAGTACTTCACGCTCACCGTTGCATTCTGGAAAAAAGAAAATACACAATTAATGAGACGTACTGTGGATCTGGGGCTGAAAACGGCAACAAATATTCACATGGATTTCAACTACAGAATGTTTTATGAATGTTTGAATTACCACAAAATGTTCAAATATCCCTTGAGCCATTTGAGCAACTGCTCAAATCACTTAGGAAGTTAATGACTCATTTTCAACATTTACAAAACCTCGTTGACAACCCGCGACGGTAAAAGCATTCAGTGAAAGGACTCATTGTCCTGTGACATGTCCTCGGATTAAGAGTACAACATGTACCTCTGAGGTGTAGTGCAGTAGAAGTAGAAAGCTACACAAAATGGAAACGCTTTATACTTCCATCAAAGATGAATCCGTCTCACCATCAGGTTCTCCTTTCGGACCCAGCAGTCGGTGGGAAACTCCTCCAGCATGGGCACAAAGTACTGGATGCAGCCGTTCCAGTGGCACAGCAGAAAGATCATCATGAAGAGAGACAGGATGCGGAAGAAGAGGCGGACCACCTCCAGGTTGGCATTGGACACCTGGAAGAGAACACGTGGAGACATGAACTTCCCCCCTGCAGGACTGATAAAAGGTTTACCTTATCGCAGGATCAGATACAGGGACGGGGGCCACGTGATCTCACTCGAAAAGATGAAGGTGTATGAAGTAATAAGTTACAGTAACTCTATCACTAATCTCCCACTGGAAAAACAAGAACGACAACAAATGTAACAAACCACATTAAATATTATAAACATGCAGGTGAATTAAAAGTGCGAGCAGTTGAAATGACAGAAATTATTTATTCAGCGTCTTTGGCCAGGTTGCCGTCGTAAACGAGAACTGACTCAACTCAAACTCAAACTCAAACCTGGTTAAAGAAAATTCAATCCCCTGTGAAGAGTTTTGAGGCGTCAAACAAGATCCCAATTTTAGGACCAAAAGAAAGACCGAACCGAGGAAGAGAAGACGAAGCGCTCTGATGCAAAAGGGGGCGAACCAGAACCTGGGAGACCAAACGAGACCAAACGAGACCAAACGAGACCAAACGAGACCTGGCACCGACGTGAGACGGGCGAGCGAGCCGAGATTATCTGAGCGTGGGGAGGATCAAAAGTCGCTGTGGCCTTTTGGGGATTAGTACAGTAAACAGATTAACGCGTGCAAAAAACAAACAAAAACCACCTCTTAACAAAGCCAGACTGTTCCGCCGCTGCAACTGAAAAACATTTTATTCCCTGCAGCCGGCGTGCGGTTACACACGTACATCATGCCACATCAAGGCTTAGTTCCAACATACGCTGAGTTTTGCTTATGGTTTGTTGAAGTAGCCGCAGCTAGAGGACAGACAAAAAGAGGGGAAGTTGAACTCACTTTCTCCACCTCGTTGAAGAACCTGACGAGTCGGGACACCCGAGCCAAGCGGATCAAGCTGAGGATCCGCACGAACATCAGGATCCGCATCATCTTGTTGGTCTTGGAGGGGTTGTCGTCGTTGCTGTAATGCAAGTCCTACAAATACAGATGTTTTTATTAATGTGTTGCTATTGTTTATATTATTACTCCATATGTCGTACCTATATTACTCCCTTACCTTAATGTTCCCTTAATGGTTTTATTTTAATTATCCCCTAAATACATATGAATATTACTTGTGGTTGGATACCAAACTGCATTTTGCAGAATTTATCCTAGACAGTGACGTTGAATCTGAGCGTTACATAACTTCCTAATTTATAAATCATGATGAACAAACAAAGTAAAACAAAATGCATAATCATCATAACGCAGCACACTTCTCTCTCCACAGCTTGTTCATCATCTAGTGAAAATCTCCTGCTACTCAAAGTATGACTAGTAGTCATAAGAATTAAATGATCATTATAAAAACACAAAACCAAAATCACAGTTCCATAAGATACACTTGAGAAAACAAGCTATGACGCGTTTTAAATGTGTATGTGTATATATATACATATACCTGTATAATTTATGAACCTGTTATTCAGTTATTATATTATTAATTCAAACAACTAATAACTAAAGACAGAGTGCAGAACTGTTTGTGAATACAGTGATATAAAACACTTAAATCGAGGGAAATAATACAAACTAACTATACTGCTGCGAGCGAAGGATTAACATTTAATCCAGTTCCCTCTGCAACATATAATTAAATGTTTATATAATCTACCTGGATTATAATTCATTACCCTGCCAGTATCTCAAATCTAAAGAAACACAGATTAATGCACCACGTTTTCAATTATTTGTTCATAGTTGGTTCATTTTTTATGGACTGACAAACCCTGTCGCAGCTTCATTTTCTGTCGTTATGATGAGGTCAAAATGTTCTATTATTGGGTACGAGACCGCAATCCCAGTTTTATGACATTAATACATTGAGGAAAATAACACCAAACAAAGCCATTACTGAGGGGAAAATTAATCATTTTATTATTTTCTGAAAAATAATTATTAAATATAATGAACCCAGACTGCAATCAATTAAGTATTTAATTAATTAATGCAGACGTGTCCTACCGTGAACAACGTGCATGATTGTTTGTGTGAGGATGCAAAGCGCGGCGGCGGCACATTTCTCTGCTCGTTATTACCGCAAACAGCAGGATGTAACCGATGGGGAAGGCGGCGATGACGTCGGGTATGAACCACGTCCTCAGGTAGCTGACTCGGATCCGCTTGATGTCCAGAATAGCTTCCTGCGAAGGAGAGCGGACCAGGATGTATAATTAACCGCGCTCAACCTCAACCTAAAACTCCGAAATTGGGAGGGAGACGAAGATCAAGATCATGCAGGAAATAATACTCAAGATGACTCTAAAGATACAATGTGTAACACACGTTTTCACTGTCCTCCAATGTCATGCTGCTAAGCAATACTTTTTTACTTTATTTCATTCTAGTTTCTATTCTGCACTGGTGAGGCTATATTTTTACTATTGTATCTATTGTTTTGTCTTATTGCTATTTTTTGTTTTTCCACACTTAAAAATGTTTTCTATTAATTCCTTGGGGATGAATAAAGTTCTATTTCATCTCATGGATTTACAGCTTGTAGCAGACTACACAGCAAACACACACTACAGGATAGAGGTCACAAGGTACGAACGGGCATGACAGTCAATTGGAAACGTTATACTTCTCATCTACGCCACACATCATAATCCCTGTTATAGAATCAAACAGCATGTGCCAGTTTGGCCAATATCCTGCAGCCGAAGAGGAGAGCGTCGGAGGGGTGGAGGGCGGAGGGGGGGTTTGTTAATCTAGCCCTTCGTGTATCGAGTAGATTACAGATGAGGACAGAGATGGAATTGTACGTGGGATTACCTTCTCCCGAAATAGAGCGGAGCCCCTCTCACCTCGCTGTCCTCGGTTATGATACCCATGCGGAAGTTCAGGGCCACGTCGATCAGGAACAGCGTGTCAGAAAACACGTTGAACCCCTCCCAGGCCAGCCCGCTGTTCCCGTCCAGGAAGGCGATCTCCATTGGGATCCCGATGAGGTTGAGGAACGTGATGGCCATCATGCACATGATGTAGTAACTCCTGCGGGAGAGGAAAGCAGACGGATGAAATATGTGTGTGTGTGTGTGTGTGTGTGTGACACTGCAGGGGAGATTAGGAACTGGTGTTTGGTCTTTGGATTGTGGCGGGAAAGACGGAGCTCGTTAAGACAGTCGCGCTGCAGGCAGAGCTGATTTATGCGCACTGAATATTGTGACAAGGTAACCGCAGGTCTCCTCAGCCGGGCTGGAATGACTCTGCTCTCTGATCCCCGAGGGTTTCATCCCCTCTCTGTTTTCACTCGCTCCGATCACCTTACAAGCTAATAATAACAATACCGCATCAATAATGCAAAACCAGATGCCTTAAGAAGATTGGATCCATTGTTTTTTTCCTTTTTAATCCTCCTGTTTCATCTTAAATGATGGCTCAGTTTTTCATTGTCCTTTACCGATTATCAGCTATTAATTGTCCTTTCAGCTTGTTCATATTTAGGGTTTACTTCGTAGTCTCGTATTTTATACAAATTACACTGGGTCCCTTTTTTCAGTTTTTTACATTTGCAAAAGGGCAACGAACCATAATCAGAATTAACTGATGACTATAGCTAATTATTGTTCATGCAACAAGCACGTTGTACGGAGTGGGGCTGCAACTCGCTGAGGATTTATCGATTAAAAGACATCGCAAAACCTAAAAATATTCACCAAACTGTGAAGAAGTAACCGCAACTCTCTCAAATTGAGAAGCTGGAACTAACAAATGTTTAGTTTTTTTTGGATCAGTTGTAATAATAGTTGCAGGTGATTGTTTCTATCGACAAGACTAATCAATTACTCCGCTAACCTTTTAGGCTCTAATCTGCATTAACAAAACAAGATAATCTTCTTATTTCCCGGAGCAAAACAAAGCAAAGACAGACAGGTAGAAACTCGCGGAAACCGCTGAACTTTTAAAGAGACGGTGAGACTAAAAGTGGCGTTGGTGTCCCCACAGGACTGACCTGAATCTATCAGATTTATTAAATACCTCATGAGGCTGAACGGATGGATGACAAAGACTCCGCTCTGCAGCTGCCGCCTGCACTCCTGCTCCACGGCCATCTCGCTGCCGTACACGTACAGCGACTGCCGGTTCAGCTGCGGGAGAAGCAGGGCTCGCCATCCACAAGTGGCCGTGGTGCATCTGGCGGCGGGACCTTTTACTTTCTCCATGACCCGACTTCGGTCGCCCCTCCGATCAGCCGAACGCGCAGGCCATCCTCCCCCGGCTGCTGCTGCTGCAGCTGCTGCTGAGGACAAGTGGAGTCTGAGGATGCCGGTGCTGACCTTCCCTCTTGGTCACAAGGTAATTTTCCATCAAGGACTCCAAAACCTCAGGGCTTATTGGAGCTGCGTGGAGCGAAGCAAGTGGATACGCGCCTGCTCGCTCGCCCGCTCGCTGGCTCCCTCTCCTGCTCCCTCCCTCCCTTCCTGTGCTCCTGCCCCCACACCGCCTCTCCGCTCCTTTTCTTTTGCTCCCCAGCTCATCAACTATTCAGTATCTGTGTCTCATCCCCACATGAATCAAGCCATGTCAAGAGGGTAAGGTCCAGCTCACATTAATACCGAAGACAACGGCTTGCGTGCGTGCGGGCATCGCGGTTATCGTCACGCCAACTCGACATCTGGCAGCGAGTGCAGGGACGAGTGCAGGGACGAGTTCGGGACGGGCCATCTCTGGCAGCCGGGGGGTGTAATGAAACACGGTGCCGTGCTACCGGACGCTGCTGCACATGTGCTCGCAGCTCTGAGTCAGCTCCTCCGTGTTGTTAATTTGCACGATTCACAAAATGTAACAAAAAGACCAAACGGAAGCTGCAATGGGATTGCTGCAACGCTTGGGACGTCAAAAAAAAATGTAAATCCCAGAACGAATGTGGCAGCACGGAAGGATTAACTGAGGGGTCATGGCGGTGGCAGCTTAGTGCATGAGATGTGTCTAATAATGTGAGGAATACTGAGATTATTTTTGTTTTAATCAAGCATATTTCTGCTGGTTAGTGGAGACATAAAAACACTAGAAGCGGGTATGAAAATAGACCCCACGTATACATGGCATAGCTGCAGTCGTATGGTTTTCAGAAGTATGTCTTCCAAAACAGGATAAAGCTGCTTGGAAAATAGTTCGAGGTCAAAACTATCATCTACCACAGAATGAATATTTTCCTTTCTTCCTCGAAAAATATGACCACCAAGCATTTTGTTTTCACATTTACAGTTGCCCACTCACCGCGCACGGCGGTTTTACTGCCCCCCCCCCCCCCCCCCCGTCAGTCGGACATCTGTTTATAGAGATTTATTTGGTTAATACGTTGTGGTTCAAGGAAACGTCACGCTATACTTCCTTCTTGACTTGTGTCATTACTCACACGACGTAAGTCACTTTAACAGTGTGAACCGACACTGAAAACCAGCCCATTGGGTTGTGTGTTGGTATGTGACGTACATGTGAGTTCTCTGTTCCTCCGGTCCTGCCGAGTGCAGCAGATGCTTCCCTCGCATTCTCTCTAATATCCACCAGGGGGAGACTCCTCTGGTTGTAAGGAAGTTAATGAGAAAATGACTCTCTCTTGATGTATTCCATCATTAAACATAGTAAAAATGTATGGTCTCGGTCTATAGTTTCAAGTCTTCTTCAATACAGCATGATGTTCATTTAGTAAATGATTGTTGTTACAAGATGCGCCATTAACGTCAAGCTAATGGGGACGTCACGATGACGACTCCCCCTCTATATACAGTCTATAGCTCCAATATACGACAGTAAATTGGAATATACTTTACATTACTGAATACTTGTTTGCTGTAGGGCTGCACGGTGTGGCCAAAAATCCATATTACGGTATTTGGAAAGATTCTGATGGTATCCCGGTATGTGACGTATTGCTTTCTCGAGTAAACACCTTAATTCATTGACTCCGAAAAGAACCGCCGCCTACCCAAACAGCTGTTTGCCGCTCTCTGGCTAACTCGCTCGGAACTGGCCGGCGAGTTAGCTTAATGGCTCGTTAGCTTGCTAGTGAGAGGCTCGACAGACTTTGCAATAAATCGTTTTCTGATCTAACGTAACTTTCGGCGGATTTTCCAAAACCAAAAACAGACTCCTCTCTTGGGCCCAAGTTGTGTTGGTGCATCTCTGGTCTCTCGTTGTTCCACCTGTATCGCTCTTTTGCATGTTTATGTGTCACAAGCTGTTGTGTCGTGGTGTTAAAGAGATTGTTGTGGGTTATTCGTAGTCGTTATAAAGTTATAACCACGACTCAATCTCAACACATGTAAGACAAGGAGCTCCGTTCGCTGGGCGCGCCGCGATGACGTGTAGAAATAAATAAAAAATAAATTCTGCTGCCTGCCGAACGTCAGTTGGCGGCGTAACAGTACGTGAGAGATACCGTACGGAGGTCTTATACCGGTGTACCGTTTGAACCGCTATACTGCTGAGCCCTAATTTGCTGCAGAGGAACTACTGTTAAAGAAAGACAAAGTGTGCTTACACTTCTTCTTCTTTCCCAGAGCCTGCTGAAAACAGGAAGATTAGAAGGACTTATCCCTTACACCTCTCCTCCTTCAGGGGGCAGATTTCTAAAGGAAACACCAAATCAAAGGCATCCGTCAGATAGGTTCATCTCAAGGGCATTTCAATATCACTCGCATCTGTGCCACATAATATGGACTCTGTGGAGAACACAGCTAAAGGCTGCAGGAAAGCACATTTTCAAATGGAGGAGCACGTCTAACACACGAAGCAAAGTGAATAATATGCTTACTTGCTCATTTATCTAGCACACAGCTGGCCCTCCAACCAGAGTAAGTGACTCGTGCTTCTGCTTACGCACTGCTTAGCTGTGCTGACGTACAGTGGAGCCAGCAGACATATGAAAACACAGGTCTCCCGTATTGGAGGACAGAAAATAAACATTTTTCATATCACGAAACACCCCGGCCACTGGAGTGAACATTCTTCCCACCAGCGGCTTTACTTCACAGCACATAATTTAATATCTGCCGAGGTGGGTGAGAGGGTAGAAAAGAGCAATATTCTGCTGGCTGATGCACATTTAGACTAACATCAGTCTTTATTTTTTATGATCTGTGCAAAGTGCAATCAATTGGACTTATAGATGTTTATAGATTTTACAGAAAGAGACAACACTGAAGTGCGGAAATAATGATGTGTTTAAAAGCATTTTCTTCTTGAATGTGAGGGCTTTTGCCTTTCTCAATTTAAAGGAATTTTGTTGGAATTGTTTGTTTGAGAGAAATTGAAATAGTGAAAATAATATGTAATAAACAGTGATTAGGTTGCAGCCCTATCGCATTGATTGTATCATCCTAGTGTATTGATCTGTCTAGTACAAAGTGGAAAATTTACACAAATGGAAAACTTCACTGTGATATAAAAAACCTTTCCAAGGCTAAATATAAGTGGAAGCTAAAATATCAATAGCTTTGTGCTTTTGTCGTTACACAAGAAATAGTACTTATCAACCAACTAAGACATTGAAGTTAAAACACAGTTAAAAATGAGTTGAACAAGACAGTGTTCTTCAACTCACGTCCAAAGTCGTCGCAGTGCCGGCCTCCTCCATTATGAGCTGATTGTGACGATGATGTCACTGCGCAGCACAAAATCCCCACTTTGATTGCCTTGGGGAAGATAATAGTGCTGACGAGGCCGATGTCCTGAATGTTAAATCACACTTGCTGCAAGAGAATTGGACAAAGAGGTTTGACAGATGTTTGATCATAGATAGATAGATAGATTGATACTTTATTGATCCCTCAAGAGGGAAATTTTGGTATCACAGCAGCATTTACAGGGAAGAAAATAGAATAAAAAGATTCACATTATATACAATATAATAAGATACAAATATTAAATTAAATTAAGAATCATGCACTAGTTTGTGGCATCTCTCCGCTCATCTGGCAGATTAAGACAGGTTTAGCTGAATATTTATATTACGAGACATGAATAATGGTGCAGTAGCAGAAGCTTCGTCATTTTTTCGAGGCAGAACAATTAATTTTCATCGTATTGTATCTTATGAGTGAGAGCATCTGAATAAATGCATCAGAAACATTTAGGACGGGATATTTTTTGTTTTGTTTTTAGTCCATAAAAGGCAAGTTGAGGCATCAACACCTTTTTTAATTGCGTCACCTATCAAATAATAATTATGTATATATGTATATATATATATATAAATAATAATGAGCAGTAAAGTTTGTTAAAATTAGTAAAATGCTTGCCACTCATATTTTCAACTCTAAGAAAAAAAATAATTTCAGTACAGTCAGTCTGTTTTTATATTTTGATGACCAACTTTACAATTGGCAAATATAAATCTGAACAACATTGTGTCTTCCTATGGAAATTAAGTGTCTCTTGGGGCAACTAACTCATAAGTAAGGTAATACTCGAAGTATAACGTTATATGTTGTATTTGATAAGGCATTTTATTTGATTCCTTCATAAATTGTGTCTTTTAAATATTATTTTGTCTTATTTGTTTAACTTTACGTTTGTGTTTATCCCTGGTAGCGCGCATAATAATAATAAAATTGCTGATACCTTGTTTATTTTTAATCATATTACCACCACACATTTTCAATTCAAGGTTTTTGCTAGCTGGATTTTGTTTAACCAATATAATGATAAATAACTTTGAAGTAAGCTAACACTAATATTAATGTTGCCAATTTGAAAATGTAAATTCCAGAGCTGTCAATAGATTTTGATTTAAGAGTTTGACGCATAAAAACGTGCTAATGTCAGTAAGCTAACCTAGTTGAGCTATGCTAGTTGAGCTAACCAATCCAGTTTTAGCTTAGTGGGCATTGAGTTGTTCAAGGTCAAAAACAAAATGCTCGATAGAAACACACAATTTCCTAAGAAATACAAAACAGACATTTAATAAACTTACTGTACACGCATGGGTGCTCTAGTCTCATTTTTTCCGAGCAGTTCGACATGTCTCTTGTTCCTAGTCTGGGTGGTTTCCCGCCAATGACAGTAAACACTCCATTTCCCAGAATCCTCCGCTGCCTCTCGTAGGCACATGAATTTGCATAAAGCCTGAACACGTGAGCCCCTCTCCATCCGTGTTGGTTTACTTGTGAAGGTGAAGCCACTCTTACCTTGCCGCTGGCCTCAACTCAAGTAAGTTACATAACGTAGATCACCCGCTGCGTTTGCCAGCCGGTGTTTTAACTTGTAAACCACGCGTTCTGTTTGACTAATTCAACTTCTATGACATTGATAACTAGCGTTTGCGTTCGCCGTCGTTAGCTAACTTTATGCTAGCTGACGTGCGTATTACGCAATTGTTAGCTAACGCTAGCAGAAGCACAACACACCGACGCGCATGGGGCTTCTGTCCCCCGTCTCTCACTTCCTAACGTGAACCGCTCGATGAATTGGAAGTGTGAGGGTCTGCATGCCGCGTGAGAGTGAGTTTGTCCCGTCATTGAAGACAACGTTACGTTAGTCCGGCCCCCTTCCGCGTTGTGTAACGTTATAATATATGCGAGCTGACCCAGAACGCAAAAAACTCTCCTCAAATCATCTGCAACTGCAAGATCAGTTTGAGATGTGGACATTGTAACTTGTTTAATCACTTTGAACTCAAGTGAATCTTAATTCAATTCAATATTCTCACGAATGTTGGAATAATTGCTTTGCGGAACATTCAGTCGTCCCGGCTGAGTGTCTCACTGTCTTTTTGTGATTTCACCGGCTGTGAAACTGAGCCTCCATCACTTTCGATAAATTATGAAATTGATAATAGTTGCAGCCGTAATTAAGAAGACGAAAACTACTCACCTTTGAGAAGCCTGACTTTGCGATCCCCTCAGACACGAGTCCACTTTGATTCGGGAAACTTGAGGTGAATTTGTTTCTCATGAAGCCCGTTTCGATCAGTCTGAAGATGTCGACCGTGTCTGCTGCCTGCAAGGAGCCTGCTGCTGACGCCACCCAGCAGAAGAAGCCGCTCAAACCATGCTGTGCATGTCCCGAGACCAAGAAAGTCCGGGATGCTTGGTAAGTAACCGTTCAGAGACGACCTCTTTATTTTACCTCAAAGGGAAAATATTTCTTGAGGCATCATGCTTGTTTTTTTTTGTCCTCCAGCATCATTGAGAAGGGCGAGGAAAGCTGCGCGGTCCTGATCGAGGCGCACAAAGACTGCATGCGGGCGCTCGGGTTCAAGATCTAACATCGGCCTTTCTGTGTGTTTGGTAAGTATTGACTTGTTTGTTTTTTCCCCAACAGCTTGTTTGCAAGTATAATTTCATGTGCTGGGTCATTTGCAACCCTGAGGGATCACTGGAGCTACCACCTTAAACGGTGCACAGCGTTTTAATGACGTGACGTCAAATTAAGAGTGGTGCAGAACTAGATCATACAGAATGACTTTTTTTAAAGTAACTTTCATGACATTGAAATATTCGCAGCAGTAAGAACAACGCAAATAAAGAACGGTCGCCTTCAATAACCTCCTTTTTTATGTTTGGATACTAGTGATTTCCTGGAGGCAGCCTTCTAACCAGTAATCCAACCTTCATTTTGTGTCGAACTGGGCAGTGGAAGTCTGATCATGCGGAATGCCCATTAGGAAGAAATCCTGCCCATTCCATGTCTTGACTATTGAATCTGGTCTTTACAAAATGAAAGCTAGGGATGGAACCAGAAGCTCCCGTTTGCTTTCCTCTATGGGTGACGCACAGCTGCCTAATTCGTCCTGACTACTAAAGGCCGGCCTGTATCGACTCCCCCTGGTGTGTGAAAGAGAATCCGCCCTTTACTGAGCCCTCCACACGCCAAAGTTAATCAATTTAACCTTAAATATTCACAGTAATGAAGTCATTTGTAATTCCCCATTTAGTTTTATTACCTCATTTTCCTCTTGCTGGGTCAAATGCATCTCTTGGCTATTGCTGATTGGATCTCGTTCAGCAGCGGACCAGGACACCATGTAATGAGGTGGGGGTGGAGGGTAGCTAGCGGTTAACGGGCCTGCGTGACTACGCATGCAACGTATCTGTGCACATTTCAGCGGCTCCACTGGCCGCTTGGCATCGCCTGAATGTTCACTAGTGCTCGTAAAAAGCAGAAATCTTTAGGCCGTACGTGGGAAAGTATTTTTAGGTACCTCTGTAAATCAACATGTTCCATTTGATCTTTGCTCTGTTTTATTAATTGGCACACGGTCTCCTGGGTTTATGCTTTTTTTTTTTATAATTATGTTTTTTATTCTCTCCTGCAGTGTGTTGCTTTGCAAGATGTCCCTCCCGGTGATCCCTTCTCCTCCCTCCCTCTTATTTATACCGCGGCCAGCAGGGAAATGTTACGATGCTCTGATGGGATGACTGTCCTTTTCTGTGAAATTGTTTTTTAAAAGTTTGCAGAATTTTGAGAAATGTGTGAATATCATGTTTTGTTGAATAAAAGTCTTATGCAATAAGACTGCTCTTTATTTTATAGCCGGTCATATTGAAGTCTCTTGCTAGCCACAGTTGCTGTCCCTGGTATGCACTTAGGCTTAAAAATAGCTCCTGCCCCGTGAAGCTGATGCTTGGCTGCGTTTTCCTTCCGCCGTGTTGCTGTCGCTGGACGCCACAAACCTCGTACGAGCGTGTTGGCCGCACCAGTTCTGCTGGAGTTCGTAACCAACTGGCAGGTTCTTGTTTACACTGGACCTCAACACCAGTTCACTTTGACCTCCAAATGGGCACCTGAATGTTGACCAGCATCTGGAGTACAGATGTTCAAAAGCACCACAACTATAAATCTGTTGCAGTAAAAGAATTTGTCCAGACGCTTAATCTGTTGGAACCTCATTTCCAAAATGATTTCATCTGCTTCTCTTCCAAAGGGTCAGAAATCAGACTTTCATTGGTCCTTCACTGTCACTACGTATACCTCCATGTTTTATTTTAATATCCTCACATTTCTATCATAGGAACGCAAGTCACTGCGGTTTGCTTTATTTTATTATGTGATCACGTTTAATTTCATAAACATTTAATTTTGAAGTATTTTACTACTTTGTAAAGTGCTACGAGCCAAACCAGCCTTAAGTTATTTAAAGACGTCTCTCTTTACATGCGACCCGCGTCACGCTGCCAGTTAAATCTATTTAAAGTCACTATGAACTTTGACCTTGGGCTTATTCTGTCCCCCCCTGTGGACTAGAGGTCTCTTATCACCAGGGTCCCTTTAGAAAACCCTTTTTTTTTTTTTACTGCTTCTTGGTCTGTCGGCCCCCCTCCTTTCTGCTTCTCCCACGCTTCCCTCCAGACGGTCCAGGACTACGTCTCCAGGAAGGAGAAGCTCTGCTCCTGGAGATGTTTGGAGCGGACCTCCCCTCCTCCCTCCCGCTCTACTCCAGGTCCAAAGGGATCTGGGTCTGTCCATGGTGAACTGATCTCTAAAGGAGGTTCTTGTGAACCTGCATGATGTCGTCTGGTCGTCCAAGCATTAAGAACTATGTAGAAATGGAGCATCTGCTCTGATGTTCTGGTATGCTGGAGGTCATATGGAGGATCAGGACTAAACAGACTAGTCCTGATCTTCTACATAAACTAAACAGACTGGTTCAGATGGAGGATTAGGACAAAACAGACTGGTTCATATAGAAGATCAGGACTAAACAGAAGCTGGTTCCCGTGAAGGATCAGGACCAAACGGACTGGTTCATATATTTAGTTCATGCCTGAAATCTGACCTGCTCATTTCAGTCTCTAAATATGCTCCGGCCCAGCTGCTCTCCTGACGCTAACGCGGACCCCCGAGGTACTTAGTCAAGGAAGGAACTCTTTTTCTTATTGTAAGTGACAGTAGATATTTGTTGTGGTCCCTGTCCTCCATCTCGTTTCCTGCCCCCCCCCCCACCTCTCTCTCTCTGTTATGTTAAGTAGCAGGCCTGCTTTCTGTCCACCGCTCTCTCCTCCTTGGGTTTCAATTCCAAACATGGTTATCCTTCTAGGGCTCTGTGGACGCCCACCCCTCCCGGTCCTCGCTCCGCCAGCTGCCTGGTCCGCAGTGTGGGGCCGCGGGCGAGGGGGAACAGACCGAGAGAACAACGAGGAACCCGTTCCAGCTGCTTTCAGAGTCGTGAGAACCTCTCCACCCTGAAGAAGGGAACCAACGTCCGCTTGTGACATTCTGCTGTTCCGTGCTGAGACAGCACCGGGGTAAACACCTATTTTTCTCAGAGGGGGGTGGGGGGGCGGGCGGCGGGGGGGGGTGCACTCAAAGGCAAACATGAGCGCGGACAACTCGACCCTGCTGGAGCGCTTGTTCTCTCCGCCCCTCTGCGACGGCTGGAGCAACAGCACGGAGGGAGGCCTCTACCACCTGGGCCACACCATGCTGATCCTGGGCTACATGGGGGGCAGCGGCCCCTACGGGTGCCTCTTCATCTTCGGCTTCCTGGTCCCCGCCCACGCCTGCCTGGCTCTGTGGGGCTGGATGACGGTGTGCAGCGCCGACGCCTTCACCTGGAACCTGCTGCTGCTGCTGGCCTGCCTGGCCCAGATCGGCCACCTGCTGTGGCGGCTGCGCCGGGAGGGGCTCCGCGGCGAGGAGCTCACCTGCCTCTACCGGGCGGTGTACCTGCCGCTGGGCGTGCCCGTCCAGGTCTTCAAAGGGATCGCCGGCGCCTTTGAGAACAAGGTCGTGGAGCTGAAGGCGGGAGAGACGTACGCCGTGGAGGGCAAGACGCCCATCGACCAGCTCTCCTTCCTGCTGTCTGGGAGGTGTGTGTGTGTGTGTGTGTGTCACGTGCACATCTGTCTGTACACAACGATGCAACAGGACACTTCAGTAGATCGGATATGTAAACTTGTACTTGGTTGGTTTTGTGACCGTGACTGAACCTCGTTAACGCCTTAAAACGAGTCGCGTCTAAGGCCCCATATTTCCTCTCTGGTGGCTCGGGCTTTGGTCTCCTCACACTTAGCTAGCGAGCTACGAGCTACCTCCCCCCCACATACTTGGTCACTACCTTACTTGGAGGACTAGCACATTATTGGAATCCGCCACGGTTGCTTCTGAATGGAATTAAATGTGTCTGTTAGTAAGCAGCGGTCACTAATTAGCACTACTAGTATCACTACTAGCTTTCTGCGTCGGCCTCTGCTGTGTTAAAGGCACGACTGAGCTCATCGGCCGGTGTCCCGTGGCGTCAGGCTGTTGTTTGCAGGAGGACAGCTGGTTTCGTCTGTGGGTTCATCAACTCCTGTCACATGACACGTGGTCATTTCATTTGAGAATGTTAAGAAAACATTGATCGCTCAAGTCAAATTGCCACGGCCAGCTGTGATGTAACAGCATACCGAGAAACAAGCGGACAGCGACACATTTTTCTGATTTTATTTCATTTGATTATTTGTGATTATATTATCATTGGGAGTATTTTAGATGTATAAGATAAAACAGTAACAAATTTAACATTTAATTTAACATTTTTTGAGACAGACAGAGACTTTAGTATTTTACGTTATAGTACATATGTTCATGTCATGTAACTTCTTACCCAAACATAGTCTATTTATCACATTTTGTGGACCCTTGTGTCACTTAAGTCAACACTATTCGTCGCTTTAATCCTCCTCTTCGTGTCAACGTGTCACGTTGCTGGCAGCGTGTAACCCGTCACAGGAAACGCGTCCTCTTTGTCCAAACATCCCTCAAAGTGCAGCGGCCTTCGCTTCCACGGCCCTGGAGCCCAACGCGAGAGAGATGTTGTAAACAGAGTATTTCTGTCCGTGACTCACCGCTCCGCCAGCCGGTCAAACGATACCTTTGTGCTCCTCTCAGATTCATTGTGAGATTAAATGTCGGCCGAGCCGTTTTGTGGCTCAGCGCCTACGAGGCAAATATATTAAAAAGACACACAACCAAAAAGCCAATGATTAAAGATTAGTGTTGTGTTATCAACGGCTATTTATAGTTTGATAGCATTCAGATTGTTGACTTAAAGCCAAACTGAGATATAGTGGTCCCGTCTCCTCTCCCTCTGTGTGCGATCTTAGCAAGGCCTCTGAGATCCAACAGGTCGCCGACCAGATGTCGCGTTTTTCCAGGATTGTCCAGGTCAAATAACGGTAAACACTGAAATCCCGGGTTTTCCGACAGAATTTCAATAACTCTGGCACACAATTGTTGTTGTTTTCAGCGCTTATGTTTATCCTGATCTGGACCACCAATTAATCTCTCCCCCAGGGAACAATTCTCTTGCTTCCGTCAGGGGCAGATGTTGTGTTTTCTACTTAACAGCATTTGTTTGATAATTGTTAAATAGTAGCAGCTTGATTAACAAATTAATCAAGATGTGATATTATTGATTAAAATAAGCTTGATTCCCAATGATGCATTAAATGATTAATGTAGCACCACCGCTTTATAGGGACTAATTAGACTTTAATTAAAAGTCATTGGTTCAGCCTTTGTCAGCAGCCCTACTTTACATGTAGTTTAATAGTTTGTACAGAACAACTTGCGTTTCTTTCAGTAAATGTCAGCAGATTGACATTAAGCAGCTCTGATTCAACTCTCACTGGAACGAGGATAAAACAGAAACTTCAGACGTAATCCAGTGGAAGCTTGATGGATTATCTCGGCCTGAGGAAGTCATTCTTTTTTTAAATAAAGCTTCCCTCTGAGGGAGGAATGTCCCAATTAAAGAAATGCAGTTTTCAATTCATCTGGAAGGTGTCTCATGTATAGCGGGGGGGCAAAAGTAAAAATACCGTGGTCTAAAAATACAACTTCAGATAGAGATTTACTATTTTCTATAGAATTTTCTTTGAAAGAGCTTTTGGAAATAAAAAAAAGACCTGCAACAAAACCTTGGCAAATAACCAGATTCTGATTCTGAACGTTGTTGGTCCCAAAGCCCTAAACCGCGAATCCCCCCCCCGACCCCCATCAGTCGGCAGCTGGTTTTAAGGGTTCGAGTAACTCGATATTCTTCAGATTGTCCACGTCTCCCCAGCAGAAATGTTCGTGCTACTCACAAAGTCACCTCCAGCTCTCCTTGTCACGTCTTAATCCCTCCTCCCTCTCTCCCTCCCCCCTCTCTCCCTCTCTCCCCCCTTTAGGATCAGTGTATCTTTGGAGGGCCAGTTCCTGCATTACATCCACCGCCACCAGTTCCTCGACTCCCCGGAGTGGGAGTCCCTCAGGCCGACCGAGGAGGGAAAGTTCCAGGTACAAATGATCACATGATCTTTATCTGATGATTATCATCGTTCCGATGTAGCCTGAATTCTGTCGTTATTGTTATTTTCTGAGCCCTTTAAATACATTTAAAGTTGATGGACTCTTCTTCACTGCCATCGTGTCTGAGGTGTAATGAATAAAAAACGTACTTCATCAAACCAAACTCCCCGTACGCTAAGCTAAGCTAACAACCTGCTTGCACTCAGGTGACCTTGACGGCGGAGGAGGACTCCCGCTACGTCTCGTGGCGGCGCCGGCGCCTGTACCAGGCCATCTCTAAGGACCGCTACGTCGCCCGCGTCTTCTCTGTCATGCTGGGCTACGACATCGCAGAGAAGCTCTACAACCTCAACAGCAAGCTCTACATCAAGAGCGGCATGCTGCTGGACATTCGCCTGCCCAGCCTCTACCACGTGCTGGCCCCCTCCTCACAGGGCAGCGGCAGCGGCAGCGAGGGCGGCATCGGCAGCGAGGGCGGCATCGGCAAGGAGCACATGGAGGCCGGAGACCCGGCGCCAGCCTACCAGGTGTCCGACATGGCCCAGTTTCAGCCCCACCCTCAGGGACCAAGGAACCCCTCATCGGACCCACCCCGGGCCCACCAGCACCCCTGGGCGTCGGAGCCCGATATGCCCGCCGGTGAGGACTCCACCAGCCTGGTCCTGGAGGACTTTGCCGATGTGGCGGGCTCCTTAACGGACTACGGCAGTGAGAGGGATTATTTGAGGTAGAGGGGCACGGTGCTGCGGCTAACACACGGGGGTCACCACTCGCGCTACAAGTAAGTACATCACCTGGGCACCGGGAGGGGGGTCGTGGGTGCATGGGCAGCTTGCACATCCCTTACTAACCCGGCTTCATAGGGAGACACTACGGCAAATGCATGTTTTCTTTGTTCTTAAATATAATTTAAATTTTTTATTTTCTGAAGTTATTCAATTTTCTTAAACTTTATTTTATTTTAAATGTAATCTGTTATTTTAATTTGAAGGACTTGAATAAATGGAGTGTGTGTGTGTGTGTTGTTTAATACTGTTCGTGATAGCAGCTGTGTTCTTGTCACATGAGGATTAGAGATCGGAAATTTAGGGGACGTAAAAAAACCTGCAATATACGGTGTTATTAATCCGGCGTCCCCCCGCCGTCTCCCCTTCCCGTTGGCAGCATGTCCGTCCACCCCCCCTTCAAACCCGCCCGCCCTCCAAACCGTAACCAAAAACTGCCCCTCGGCCAATCACAGACCGGAGTTTTTGGTTGAAGGTCAAATCTTCCTCAGACGTCGTTTTTACGTTTACGAAACTAATGCAATAAACAAAAGTAAATAATGAATTATGTCCCGCGTGATAAATTACACCCGGGTCGTTTGTTTGTTTAATTATTTATCTGTGTGAAAGGAGAAACGGGACCGAGTTGGCCTCGTGTTGCAGTCAGTGTGTGATGGTGAGGATGAGGATGATGATGATGAAGAGTCCTAACCAAAGCTTCAACGTCGCCCTGCAGGAAGTGATGTCGACGTGGATCGACCACCTCGGTTCCAGCGGGGCAGAGCGCCGCTGGCTCCCACCGACACCCCCAAACTGTGACCCCAGTCCCTCCATTGTCCACGGCGAGGCAGCACCAACGTGTCACGTGTCACATGTCACGTGACGCCGTGTCACGTGTCAAGTGTCACCATCTCAAGCCCAACGCCAAGCTCTGAAATCTGCCTCAAAATCGTGGAGACAGCGGGACCCGACACGTTTACTCATTTAAAGTAAAACATCCACATAACAGATATTTGAACCAATAAAAGGCTTCGTATGGTGTGTGTGTGCTATCAGAGAATAACATCTGTCCGATTAAAGATGGATACTTGCAGATAAACCGCGTCCAGCATTTAATAAATTAGTAGTATTAAAATCTGAATTAAATCCTACTTAAGTTGCAACGCAACACCGAGGACAGACGGCCGGCCTGAAATTTTAATATTTTATGGCATTAAATCAGATTCAGTGATACAGATGAATTTGTTTTTTATCTTTTTTATAGTTGATGATAAAACAAATTACACAAATTACACAATTTTTTGAATTTGTTTAATTTACAACATTTTATAGCTCTGACTGATTGAATGTGTGCTTTTAAATCGGCTCGTCTTCATAAGAAGGGCAATATTTGTTTTTTTGAGATTTTAAGATTTAATTTCCCCCATTTTACTTTCATATTTATTTGGTTTATCTGATTGCACCGTGACTTGATGCCATCTGGAGCCAATCCTCAAACTTCATCTTTGCCGATATATTTGACACCGTATAGACCGTGTTTATTTTAAATGTTTGTAACTATTTGAGTATTTCATACACACATGTAAACTGTGAATTGGTTTATTTGTCCTGTTATTGTTCAATTCAGGCGACTAAAGGGGGAGAGGTTTTTAAGAAGTATTTTCATGGGGCCAAGATTTCTCTATAAAGCTCTTTGTGTGCAGTGAAAAGGTGTTTTTTTGGTTTCTGCTACTGTCTACTTCCTGTCAGACATCTCAACGGGTTTATACAGCTGTCACATTTTATTCCTCCAGTGACTCTCACTTAGTTAGAGAGGAAGTTGCTACAAGAGGTTCCATGTAGTGTTGATTCTGGCGCCACCTGTGGACCAGAGTGGAAGTGTCTCTGAGTTTATTAGAAGAAAAAGTATTATAGTGCACATAGTTCTCTGCATTTAAGCCATCCCGCACAATGGGACATGAAGCAGCCAGGGTTCGAACTGCCAACCTTGCGGTTTCCGGTGCAGCTCCTCTACTCCATGCGCCACAGTCGCCCAGAAACACCGATCTGGCTGCTCTAAGCAGTGTGCCACAGAGACTCACGAATGGAGGTCATGGAGGATCAGGATTCACCTAAGACTGGTTCATATAGCGTATCAGGACTAACCTGATACTGGTTCACATAGAGGTTCAGGACGAACCTGATACTGGTCTACACAGAGGATCAGGACGAACCTGATACTGGTCCACACAGAGGATCAGGACGAACCTGACACTGGTCTACACAGAGGATCAGGACTAAACTCACACTGGTTCGGGACCAGTTAAAAGTAATTCACTGTAACTTCAATCGCCACCGTTGGAAAAAAGTGTATTTATTTATTTTTCAACCCTTGCAAAGAAGCTGCAGGAAAAGGCAAAGATGTAAACTACAAACAACAAAGATATAAAAGTGAACAACGGGTGACGTCGTGACTGGGAGATCGGTGGATTATGCGTGGTGCGTGGTGCTGGAGAGCCGCTGGCTGACCCCCCCTCCCGGGTCTTTGGCGTAGATCTTACGTCTTTAGACGACACCACACACCTGGACAAAGTCATGTGACCACGGCGCTCCTCGTCTGAAGTGGATGTTGTTCACGCACAGCGGCTCCTCCCGCCTGAAACAGGGACACCAAAACATGAAACTTTGAATTTATAATTTGACTATTTTCTGGATTGTAGAGATCATTCTTTTTGGCATTTCACAGCTTGTCTATTGAGTGAGGACCATAGAGATGGAGACATGCATGAATAAAATAGACATCTGATGCGTCACTATTGGCGAACAAACTATTCAGGACTTATCGTTAAGGGTTATATTATGTTATGTTCTTTTGTTTTTTCGGTCTCAGGAATCCGGGTTTAAGGTTTATTTGGATCACTCCTCCTGCACATGAGTGATGAACATTCTCTCGTCCACTGATATTTGCCCCTTGGGGGCTGTTGCGTGAGGTCGTGTCAGGTGCTTCGTACCTGAGCGCCGGGAACTCTGAGAGGCAGACGGACTTGACGTGGATCTCCGACTGCCTGTAGAACCGAGCTCCGGTGTTCTTCAGCTGGATGGAGTCAATCTCGCAGAGAGCGAGCGGGTGGGACAGCACCGCCCGGTACACCGTGGTGTCCGTCTGACTGAGACACGCACACACGTGAGAATACTACACAACCTCACGGACCAGAGGCTCGATGCTCAACACACCTTCCAGGTACAAATACACACAGAGCACTGGTGGGAGAAGTACTCGGATCCATTGCTTGAGTAACAGTAGAAATACCACAAATACTCCATAACAGGTAACCGAAATCTGTCTGCAAAATGTTAAAGGCTAAAGAGAAAATAACATATGAAGCATTTTCTGGGTCAAATACCATTGACTTTATTAAGTATTATAATAATTAATTCTTCTGAAAAAGCTAAAGAGAGTTTCAAATAGTGAATATATGTTTCAGAAGCTGTTAGCACTCAGAGTGGAGTAGAGTTGGTACCTACAGCCTGAGTCTCTTCTCTGCTGTCAAGTTCTCTGTCCTCAGGGTCACCTCCACCTCGGCGCTCTTGACCAGTGGAGAAACCTCCATCTGCAGCAGGAAGTGACGAGCTGGAGGGGGTGGGGGGAGGGGGGGGGTAGTATTCATCTTCATGTGTTATGAGTAGATAAAAGCTCCAGTGAACACTCCCTGTGAGGCCCTTAATAACTCCTGAGCTAACACCACCCATATTTAGGGAGTGGTGTTAGGGTTAGGGGTTAGGTTATATGGTAAACACTGTGCCAGTACCACGGGGGATACTGGCACGAGGGGGAGCTTTAAGGGTAGGGTTTAGGGTTTAGGGGTTAGGGGTTAGGGTTTAGGGATTAGGTGTTAGGGTTTAGTGTTAGGGGTTTAGGGTTAGGGGTTTAGGGGTTAAGGGTTAGGGGTTCAGGGTTAGGGGCTAGGGGTTAGGGTTAGGGGTTTAGGGTTAGGGGTTAGGGGCTAGGGTTTAGGGGTTAGGGGTTTAGGGGTTAGGTATTAGGGGTTTAGGGTTCGGGGTTTAGGGGTTAAGGTGGGTTAGGGTTAGGGGTTTAGGTGTTAGGATTTAGGAGTTAGGGGTTAGGGGCTAGGGTTTAGGGTTTAGGGGTTAGGTGTTAGGAGTTAGGAGTTAGGAGTTAGGGGCTAGGGTTTAGGGTTTAGGGGTTAGGGTGGGTTAGGGTTAGGTGTTAGGGGTTTAGGGGTTAGGTGTTAGGAGTTAGAGGTTAGGGGCTAGGGTTTAGGGTTTAGAGGTTAGATCCGCGGTTGACTCACAGCAGAACGGGGCGGCCGAGGTCGTGAGGAGGAACAGCTTCTGCTCTTTGGGCATCGGGGAGACGAGGATCCCGCGGCCCGGTGTCGCACCTGAGGGCACGCGCACAGGTGAGCAACGTGCTCTCGTCACCAAAAGTAAGAGAACGGGACGTGTCAATCAAAGTCTCACCTATGGTGGGGCATGTCCCCTGGAAGACGTCGCAGTCCAAGCAGCGTCCCTGCAGGAAGTGCTCGTAACTCGAGCACGGGATCCCGACCAACGGGCAGGAGCCGTTCAGCGCGCTCATGTAGACGTGCAGCGCCCTCATGTGGTCGCATATCACATAGCCGTACACTGGGAAGTACACGAGAACTGACACACACAGAGACACTAGCCTGCCTCCACCGCCTCAACGCCTGTTCTTTCTTTAGGGGGTTTGGTTAAAACGTTATTTTAACGGATATCTATTTATATATTTACTCATGTTTTGTTTTAGTCAAGTTTTATCTTGTCTTTTATTATTTTATACGTATTTATTTCATTTCAACTTCTCCAAGAAAAACAAAGCTAATTGTTGGAGGACACATCTCTTTTTCAGAATGCAACACAAACACAGTAGTTCCCCCTTTGTCAGCAGTGAAAGAAGTATGGAGCAATACTACAGTGTATAACTATTCTGTTACAAGTGAACAAGTGAAGTGATCCAAATACACTACAATACCAAAAGTAACAGTACTCAGTTAAGATGGATTATAATTATTGATGTGAAAAGATGGAGTTGATTTGTATTACTTTTAATTACTTATAAATTATCTTCATCTATAATAATGCATCTTAACAGGGTTACATTTTATTTTAATCACCTGAATCTGCTAAGTAGCTAAAGTAAATAAATACAGTTCAGTGAAGATGAGGATATCCCTGAGACGTAATGGAGTACAAGGATGAAGCAGCAGAAAATAGAAAGCACCAGTACGTTAAACTTGAGAACTGCACTAGAGTGACATAACTTACTGGAGGTGAACCTGGAGCGAGCACATCCGGTCTGGTCCTTTCCTCCATTCAGGAAGAAGTCCACGTGACCCACCGGGATGGAGATCCCAAAATCTGGAGCGGAGGAAAACCTGGTTAGTGCTGCTTTATTCTGGAAGCACACAAAAAAAGTAATTCCCTTCTTTGACACAACGTCCCTCGACATGTGTAACATTGGTTCAAGATTCTCCTCCACTTGCCAAGAGTGTCTCGGGTTGGCTGCCCAAAGAACATCATCGTCTCCATCATCACTGAGTCAGATGTTTGCTAACATTAGCATCCATAAGCTAACGGTCAAAACAGACCAAAGATTGCTATTAATTCATCATTTTATATGATTACTTGTGCCTGACTTTCCCCTGTATAGTTTCTACGTTTACTTATTTATTTATTTATCTATTCATTTATCTGTATCTATTCCTGTCCTACAAGTTACAGTAATAACCACATTTCATCTCTTGGATAGTCCTAACTAAAGGCTAAGTATGTTTGATCTTTACAGCTTATTCATTTTCTTTAACATCATGTCGACATGGTTCCTTCTTTTGGTGTCGCTGTCTTTTGCCCTCAGAGGTGAAACCTTTAGACAAGTTATCAGCTTCCTTTCGGGCTGTTCGGTATCTAAGGGAAGGCCGCCTCACAGTCGGAGTCGGTGTGGATGGCGTCCACAAACTGGGCGTCGGAGGAGTCGAGCCGGTCGTAGGTGTCGGCTCCCTTGAACATCGGCCCCGCCGGGTCGAGACCTGCGGGACAAGCAGAACTCTGTGAGCGGGGTCTGTTCTCCTTCCACGTGTCTGCAGGCCCATCCAGATGCTTCAGATGCTCCATCATGTGAAGTCACTGCGTATTGAAGCTGATTCACTTGCTGACATGTGGAAAAAAACTCACACATCGCTCAATAATCTCTAACAATAATTGTTGATGTACATTTTCAACCGGATGCTGAACTTTCATCTCAAGTTAGCAGTTTCCTCTGAATTCACACAATCGTGATGCGATTTTTTGAGAAAATAAACACAAAAGCATCCGTAGATGTTTTGTAGAAGACCTTTACCTACTTGATCATACCAGCTTTGAACCCTTAAATATCACCATTACTATTTGAAAGATGTCTTTTGGAGTCTCCTTTCTATAGGCACTTGGATTAAACCCCCCTGTCAGATAAAGAAGACAGTGCAGCTGTGTTTTCTCTCCACACAGCTGGCTCTTATCAAAGTGCCGTTGTCCCTCCGGAGAGGTCACACTGAGAGGTTCCAGAGGCTTCACTGTCTGGCAGCTGCCTCTTTTCCTGTTTCCCAATCACCAACAACTGTTGTTGTTGGTGATTGGGAAACAGTTCTCCATCCGGGCTTTGGTTATTTATCTTGACCTCCTATCCAGCTTCCAAATGATTGGTTTTTCTGCAGAGATCCGTCTGAAAAGCAGCGACGTGTCACAGGGAGGACGTCCGGACTCACCTGTGATCCGTCCTATCTTCCCCTCAAACAGAGTCCCCACGAAGCCAGCGACGTGGGCCCCGAGACTGACCCCGATGAAGTGAAAGGACTCCAGTTTGCATCCATCTTCCTGTTAGACAACACAGTTGCAGTTGTAAGCGCGGAAGGGTCTTAAAGCTGCATTCTGTGCAGTGACCAGCAGGGGGCGACTCCTCTGCTCCCATTGACGTCTATGAGGAAATGACTCTACTTCTCTGTAGTGACCAGCAGGGGGCGACTCCTCTGCTCCCATAGACGTCTATGAGGAAATGACTCTACTTCTCTGTAGTGACCAGCAGGGGGCGACTCCTCTGCTCCCATAGACGTCTATGAGGAAATTACTCTACTTCTCTGTAGTGACCAGCAGGGGGCGACTCCTCTGCTCCCATAGACGTCTATGAGGAAATGACTCTACTTCTGTGTAGTGACCAGCAGGGGGCGACTCCTCTGCTCCCATAGACGTCTATGAGGAAATGACTCTACTTCTCTGTAGTGACCAGCAGGGGGCGACTCCTCTGCTCCCATAGACGTCTATGAGGAAATGACTCTACTTTATTTATTCCCTCAGTAAACATTGTGAACATGAGTTTATGGTCTCAGTCTCTATTTTCAAGTCTCCTTCAATGCAGCATGATGTTCATTTAGTAAATTATGGTCCATTTAGAGTCAAACAGACGGGCGGAGCTAAACTCTGATTGACAGGTCTCTACCAGACATAATCAGCGTCTGTGAGTCCTTAATCCAGATATGGTCACTTCCTGTTCACTGGTTGGGGTGAAAAACTACATGATCAGATTGTGCATTTAGTAAAAACTCTCCAGCGTTACTTTATATTCCTCGTCTCAAGGTTGTGACCCTGAACTTAGTAAACCTACAAGAGATTACCGATTACTTCATCTGACCCTAATTGACCTGTCTTACTGTTTTAAAACACAACAAATGAACGTCCTAAAATAAATGATGAAATAAATGAACGCTTCTGTCACCTGCAGCTGGTTGATGAGGACGGAGATCTGCAGAGCCACCTCCTTGTAGTTCTCCACCACCAGGTTGTAGGCGAAGGAGGCGACGTAGACCCAGTCCACCACCAGCACGTTCACGTCCTCCGCCCTCAGCAGGGCACCGGCCAGCTGCTTCACCCAGGACGGCTTACTGCCCATCGCCCTGCGGGGGAATCGGGTGGGGGGAGTGAGGAAAGAGTCCACGTAGAGTCACATAAAGACCTTTAAGCTTTAGAGCTGCACAGTGCGTCTCAGAGACGTGTATGGCGTCTCTTCAGTGAAAAGAAGAACAATAACAAAATGGCAACGGATGTGGTCCAGGATGGCGACGACGGGTCTCTGAGGGTCTCTGAGGGTCCTCACCTGTACCCGTGGACGAGGACCTTGGTCGGGCGGGAGACGTTGAAGTGGGACGGTTGCTGCTGTGTCTCCGTGAGAGATTGCCGGGTGAACGCCTGGGCACAGTCCTGGTTCCTCCGGGTCAGCAGCAGGTACCGGACCTGCTGCTCCGCTCGGCGCTGCCGGTACTGCGACCAGGTGGTGTTGTTGATGTCGGCGCACTCATCGTCTCTGGGACTTGCCTCTAAACCTGCATGTCGTGCATCACGTCAAACAAGGAAACACCAGATTACACCAGATCACAAAAGAGATGATCTGCTAAGTCCTCCTCCCAAAACATCTAACATTTATCATTGTTAAAGCCTCATTGTTTCATGTTTATTATCATCATAAACCCAATTTATTTGATTTATTTGAGTTACAAATTGTATCAAACACATCAAGTTCAGCTAAAACTAAAGAGAATAACGATGATAAAAACTTAAGTTACACTGAAGTTTACTCCTCCAAACACACGACACGAGACAAAGATTAAATGAATACAAATGTATAACATGCATACGGCCTCTTTCTCTCCTCACCTTTAGTAGCACACAACACATTTTGCCTGCGATGTACTTCAGCTCACTCAAGGTTTTACAAAGCGAAACCCTTTTCTTGGCGTCTAACTTTACAACAATACCCCAAAGAGCAAAGCGGCAATAGAGAAAGCTCCTGCACTTACCCAGCACCAGTGAGGCGAGGACGGCCAGCCGGCAGAGGAGGACCGGTCCCTGGGCCCGACGCATGTTCCGTGGAAGTATGGAAGTGAATGGAGGCGAGGGGGGGGGGGGTAGGGGGGCGGCTCAGTGGGAGATTTATTTGGCGGTTAGCGGTGCTCAGCCGCTGCGTTCGGCCCCAGATTGGTGGATGGAGATCAGCTTTTTGTCCTGAGGAAAATCCCCCCCGGCTCTGCTGCTGTGATGCAACTGTGGAACATTCACAGAGCAGCAGACACGGCGGCAGACGGGGGACGGAAAGGCTTCTGTTTGTGATGCAATGCGCCCCCCGAAACAGGAAGCTGCTTTTCTCATTTCATTTCTCAGTTGGTGTTTGTTTGTCTCTTCGCCAGGCGCCGTGACCTCCCTGGTGTTCAATGGCTGTCTGTTAGGAATGCTGGACTGTGGCCCAGCAGTCCACTGGTTTCTGGGTGTGTCATTGAAAGGGAAAGCAGGGGGGGGGCGTCATGTTGTGTCTAAAGGAAATCAATCATTGAGAGCTCCACTTTCACAACATTCTCTTGCATAATCAATGCTTTAATGGAGGTTTTGTGCGGTATTATCGCTGTGGTTCTCTGGTGTGAATACACACTTCCTACTGGCACGTGTAATCCCTCTCAGGGAAAAGTGATTAAAAGTAAAAGGATTAATCACGATCAAGAGTTTCGATGAAAACAATGATTTGTAATTAGAGCGACGAGGTCAAACCATCGACGCAAAGATGTGGGCGGACACAGGGTGAACACTCACTCACTCACTCACACACTCACACACTCACTCACACACTCACTCATTCACTCACTCACACACTCACTCACTCAGTCACTCACTCACACACTCACTCACTCAGTCACACACTCACTCACACACTCACACACTCACTCACACACTCACTCATTCACTCACTCACACACTCACTCACTCAGTCACTCACTCACACACTCACTCACTCAGTCACACACTCACTCACACACTCACACACTCAGTCACACACTCACTCATTCACTCACTCACACACTCACTCACTCAGTCACACACTCACTCATTCACTCACTCACTCACTCACTCACACAGTCACTCACACACTCACTCACTCACTCACACACTCACACACTCACTCACACACTCACTCATTCACTCACTCACACACTCACTCACTCAGTCACACACTCACTCACTCACACACTCACACACTCACTCACACACTCACTCATTCACTCACTCACACACTCACTCACTTACACACTCACTCACTCACACACTCACTCGCTCACTCAGTCACTCAGTCACTCACTCACACACTCACTCACTCAGTCACACACTCACTCACTTACACACCCACTCACTCACACACTCACACACTCACTCACACACTCACTCATTCACTCACTCACACACACACTCACTCACTCACTCAGTCACTCAGTCACTCACTCACACACTCACTCACTCAGTCACACACTCACTCACTCACACACTCACACACTCACTCACACACTCACTCATTCACTCACTCACACACTCACTCACTTACACACTCACTCACTCACTTACACACTCACTCACTCACACACTCACTCAGTCACTCACTCACTCGCTCACTCACTCACTCACAGTCACTCACACACTCACTCAGTCACTCACTCACTTACACACTCACTCACTCACTCATACACTCACACACACACTCACTCACAGACTCACTCACTCACTCACTCACTCACACATTCACCCACTCACCCGCTCACTGTTTCCTCTTCCTGGTTGTTGACAACTTTAATGTAAAAATGTTTATTTATATACAATTAAAGAAAGAATCAGTTCAATGCAAGTTGTTTTTTCACTTTAATGCAGACACGAGAGTACAGAGACGACGGGGGACGCAGACATGAGCCACGCGTGGGAACGTGGGGCCTCCTCGTGGTGACTCGAGAGAACCAAAGCTGCCGCAGCAACATGAAACCGGGAATGGCGCCTCTACGTGAACGTCTGGTGGCCTTCAGGTTCTCCTCCGCCGAAGCCCTCCGCGGCTCCCCGTGACCTACTTGGCTCTTATTCTCTGCCTCTCCGCCGGCAGCTCCGAGGCGAGCCACTCGGTGGTGCGTCGGCGGGCCTCCTCCCAGGTGTACCTGGGGGCGTAACCCAGGTCCCGCCTGGCCCGCTGGTAGGAGAAGCTGAACGGCGTGTTCAACATGGTGACGAGCTGCCGGCTCAGCGGCGGCACCACGCGCACCAGAGGCCGCAGCGCGCCGCACAGCACCTCCATCAGGAAGCAGAATGAGTAGAGGAGCCACAGCGGGTACATGAGCCTCTCCTGAACGCGGAAGCCCAGAGGCGCCATCACCGCGTGGTTGAAGTCCGAGTAACTGACGAGCGGCGTGTCGTCGGACACGAAGTAAAACTTTCCCCCGATGGCGTTCCTCTTCTGCGGATCTTGGAGGCCGCGCGCCGCCTGCAGGTGGGCCGCGGCCACGTTGCCCACGTACACGGGATTGACCCGGGCCTCCGGGCGGGACATGCGGAGCAGCACGTCTTTGTTGCGTACCCCGTCGGCCATGTGGCCCAGCAGGAAGCGGCAGCCCTCGCCGTAGATGTACATGGGCCGCAGGGCGCACGTGGCCAGTCGGCCGCCGTTGCGCAGGAGCTCGCCGTGGGCCTGCAGGGTCCTCCGCTCGGCCTCCTTCTTGGTCTTGCTGTAGGCGAACTTCAGAGCGCACTCGTACGCCGTGTCCTCGTCGCCGTTGACGACGGGCTCGCCCCTGGCGTTGGGTCCCATCACCTCGATGGTGCTGGTGTAGATGAAGGACGCCACGTTCTCCTGGACGCAAGCCTCCAGAAGCAGCTGCGTTCCTGCAGAGCACAGAGGACATCAGGAGATGCTCATCGCCAGCCAGAGGGCTTCCCGTCATGGCGGCGCGTCTTTGAAGATTTAGTCGCAATCAACATAGTTGACTTCATTATACATGGAGAATAAAATGTTAGGTTTCCGGGCCTCGCCTTTGACATTGACCCCGTGTATCTCGCCGTACTCCACCGCGTCCTTCACGTCGATGATGGACGCCACGTGGAACACGATCGACGCTCCCCGACAGCTTTTCCTCAGGAATTCTCCGTCTCTGATGTCGCCCTCGAAGACACTCAGCTGGGTGTCGCCTCGAACGTCTGACACAGAACACGGAGTCAGCAGGAGACACCCGTCAATCAACACGATACGAGGTTTGATTGGAACCTGAGGTAAAATAAATCCATAACAACGAGCTGCTGGGGGCCTCTGGGGGCGTCGCCGGTTGTATAGATACGTTTAAACCGCTGCTAATCATCATATCCCCGTCAATTACAAAGAATATAACACTTAGTATACAGAAAGTAATTAAACTGTTGAATTGTAGTTAAAAACAGTGGGACATAATATTAAAATATCATTTTATCGTGGTTTAAATAAACCCAAGTGAGGTACAAAGGTTAAATCTTAATAAATAAGTATGTAAAAATTATTATTTATTATTATGTATTTATTATTACTTATTATTATTTTAATTGATTGATATTGAAGATATTTTGAGAATTCATAAATTTTTAATCCTTCATTTGAAGATTTGGTTGTAAATCTGTCAAAGGCCTCCCTAATTGCGTTAAGATAAATAAAAACAAAGAAACACTCTAACACTCTACAATAAATCATCCCAGGCTAAATAATGACAATAACAACCCTGTACTGCTGTTATGTTGCTGCTCTTTCCTCTTCCTCTTCTCCTTTTACAAATTATAATTGTTGTCTCTTTTGGAAGGTTATTCTTTTGTTTCAGTTTATTTAATTTAATTTAATTTAATAATTTAATATTTCTCTTATTATATTGTATATAATGTGTATCTTTTTATTCTATTTTCTCCCCTGTACATGCTGCTGTGATACCAAAATTTCCCTCTTGAGGGATCAATAAAGTATCTATCTATCTATCTATCTAAACTCCTGGAATAACAGTCTTTCATCTCCCGCTCGTATTAAGATGAAATTACACAACTATATTTGTATAAATACATTTAGAGATGCTGCTTTTAATGGCTGAAGCTTGACATATTTAAAGAAAGAAGGAGATAAAGTAAATCTAAAGTCTCTGTACACATGCTGAAGGAAATCTTTTACCCTCCAGCGCCTCTAAAAGCTGCGGCCGGACCCGTCGGTCCAGCAGTCGTATCTCAGCGGCCTGCTCCTCCTCCAGCAGCAGCCTCACCAGCCGCTGCCCCAGGAACCCCGCGGCTCCCGTCACCACACACGCTTCCCCCCGCAGAGACATGGCAGCTCGATCCGCGACCAAACCACCGCCGCCGTGCGCCTCGGTGGACCTCGTGAAGGAGAGAAAAAGGCCCCCGAAAGAAAAGAGAACGTTGAGATGTTTGGGGCTCCGTTTGTCAGAGAGAGACAGCTCCTTCTGCGGCCAGCATCCACCACTTTTCCTCTATTTGTAAACCCAGACCGCTCACCAGAAGAGATACGGATGGATGCCCTCGTGTGAGAAAAGGGGAAGGGCGAGTTAGTGACGCTGTTAGGACAAGGACAGCGAGTGCGTGGAGTTAACTCTCCACGTCTCTGGAGAAAAATACAAAGAGCAATGTGTTATCTTTAAAGATTATTTATTGAAGATGAACAGATACAAATAATGCTGAGATCGTTTATTTAAAAGCGACAAAGACTCACAGCGCGGCATAAAATATCATATGTATTGACAGAAATAAATGTACTCAAATATATAAGAATATCTGTATGAATGCAGCTATTACAAAAACACCCATAACAATCCTATGTTACACTTTAATATCCTGAACTGAAATCTGAAATGTGAAGGTGTAGTTTTTACTAGCTGACACGCTTCAGGCTGCACTCATTCACTTGTACACCATCATGTGATTTACGCGAGAGGCTCAGCGGAGCCGCGAAACCCCTTTAAAAGGGCCGATGAGCACATCCGATCTGTTCAGCCTCCACGATAATGAAGCGCTTTCTTCCAGAAGATGTGCGGCCGAAGCAAACAACGTTGGACATTTCAAGGCGACAGTTGTCTGCCAGACCGCCGAACATGTTTCCACTCGCGCCGTGATGATTGGAGGTCGGCCTTGGTTTGCTCGTCCACGTGGTGCGTGCAGCTGTTGTGCTGGAAACCCCCGAGTGCTGCAGGGTTTTTACCCCCGGACGGCGTCATCGTGTCTGTGAACCTCCCACAACATTCCCGTCTCTGAAGTCAGTCCATCCACGGCCGGTTTGTAATTCACGGGTCATGTTTTTTGGGATCATCATTTGCTTCATTTGAATTAAGAGTGCCGCCGTGTGTCTGCGCGGCGCAAAGAACCACTTTGTGTGTCCTTCTGAGTCGCCGTCTCCTGGTCAGTGTTTGTCGACCTTGGCGCAGAAAACGACGTTGACTTATGTTGACTGCTGACTTATCTGGAAGATGAAGGTTGACGTCTCAAGGGCGCTGTGCTCGTCCTTCACCCGCATCTAATCAACCCACTGTGTGTGTGTGTGTGTGTGTTGCCTCTGCATACACACACATAAATATACAATATGACTTTTGGTATTTGGATATTTGTCTGCTGGATTTGAGGTCTAATCTGCAGTTTTATTTTAGTAAGAAAAGGGTCACAGCTTCCAAGCTTTTGTTTTTGTCTCATGACTTGACTGCAGATCGGAACAGACGGGGCGTGTTGGGGGCGTGTTGGAGGCGTGTTGGA
This sequence comes from Gasterosteus aculeatus, assembly GCF_964276395.1. Classification (NCBI taxonomy): domain Eukaryota; kingdom Metazoa; phylum Chordata; class Actinopteri; order Perciformes; family Gasterosteidae; genus Gasterosteus; species Gasterosteus aculeatus. The sequence continues at coordinate 18,837,941 of NC_135704.1, read as the reverse complement.
GGCGTGTTAGAGGCGTTTAGTTATGACATTATTGGAGAGCGATCAAAAAGTATAATAATGCCCGCTTTATTCCTCCTCCCCCCCGCTGAAGAAGCTTTGGTGTCCCCCCCCCCTCCGCCCATCAGCTCTTGGCCGTAGGCAGCGGGCCCTCCGGCATCTGAGCCTCGTCCACCGAGCCCTCCGGCAGGTGGACCGTCATGGTGCACGCTCGAATCCCCCCCAGCGGCTCCAGCACGTTGAACACGCGGTCCCACTCGTCCCGCTCCGGGTCGTACCGCTGCACGATGTCCACCATGCACCTGCTGTTCCAGGAGTAACCCCCCACCACGTAGACCTGCCCGTTGAACACCGTCACGCCGATGTCGCTCTGGCCCCGGGACATGGCCGCCACCACCGTCCACTGGTCCGCCTCCGGGCTGTAGAACTCGCAGGCCAGGACGTCGTCGTAGTCGCTGCTGCCCCGGAAGTGGTTCCCGCCCATCACGTAGAGCCGGTCCCCCACCGTGCACATGCAGTGCAGCCCGCGCAGCTCCTTCATGTCGGCGCGGCGGGCCCACGCGTCGGCGACGGGGTCGTAGCACCACAGCTCCTTCTGGAAGGTGTCCCGGGTGATTCCACCTGGCGAGGGAGAGAGGGCCCGACTCAGTGGGGGATTTCACAGGGCTTCACTCCACGTCTCCCACGTCAAAACACTCACAAATCTGAGAATACACCCGTTTTTACGCCTTTATCTCCTGCGCTTCAAAATAACCATTTCTCCAGTTTTCAGCTGCTTTCAACGCATTTTTGTCCGGTTGTTCGGATCACCAATGACTTCAACATTAAAAGTCAAGGTTTAGCTCCCACGGAGCCGTGTTTTAGTGGGCGGATCCAACCAGGTCTCACACGCGATGACACTGGTTCCCGGTGAGGTCGTGAACAGCTGTTTCTGGCGGCAGGTGTTTGTGTTAACATGCTAGACACAACGCTGTGATACGCTACGAGCTCACGCGGTTTCAGTCTGAAACCCGGAGGGACGAGGGTGTGTTGTGCGTTGTGTGCACGCTGCAGCCCGTGGAAGTGGCTCTCGAGTGCGTTGCACAGCACAGAGACGGTAACCACAGGTCTCGATCGGCTTCCTGCTCCTCAGTCATGCGTGTGAAACAGCATCTGCTGTCACACCTTTTCTGTTCCGCAGACTTCGGGTTAAGAGTGTTTACTGGTGAACAGGAAGTGGTTTCCCATTGGCCAGCCGAGCGTGCTCCCTCCACCAGTCGCTTTCACCAAATGGAACCTTCTGTTGCTGACAGAAATGTCCTGCATCAACAGTCGGGTGTTTCGAGAGCATCGCGCTAGTTTTTAAAGCCTAGCGCCTGATGGGAAACGCCTGACTCGAGCCGCATCGACGAGCTGATTGGCTCTCAATGTGGCGGCAAACACCCCAGTTTCTAGCGTTGAACTGTTCTGTGAAATTGTGGTACTTCACGCCAGATTGTTGGCTCTTACAAAATGCTCGGCTCCTTACAAGATGGGATCTGTTGAAACACCAACAATGACCGTTGTGTAGATTTCCTCAACTGTGAGAATAAAAATTGCCCTTAAAAGGAGCTTCTGCAGGACTCACACAGCTGTTAAAGGGGAAGTCGGCCGCTCTGCAGCCTGCACGTCACTGTGTAACGACCACGACCGTGAGCATGTAGTTCCTGCTTAACCGAACCACAGGGGCAGCATCATGAGAGGGCACTAGGAAGACACTGGTTTGTTGTTATTCGGACTTTCAAACTCTCAACCCCGGGTGGAGGACTGCTGGAGCAGTGGAAAGACGAACAAAGTGGAGTTTTGTGGCATTGAGGAGTGAATCCTAATGATACTTTAGTGAAGAGTCGATATTGAGGACACAGTGGTTGGCGATTGTTGGGCGATCGGGAGAACCTGAGGGGAAGATAGCCGGTGCTCAGACCCCCCCCCCCGGCGCCTCACTCACCCGAGATGTACATGAGGTCCCCGTGAACCGTTCCGGCGTGTCCGTAGTGAGGCTCCTTTATGTTGCTCACGTTTGTCCACTCGTTTCTCCTCAGGTCGTAGCACTCCACCGTGTCTGATGGGATGGAGAGACGAAAGAGGAGCTCAAAGAGAGACAATTGCGCTGAAACACGTCTCAAATTTGATTAATTTATTCATTAGCTGCTCACCGATCTCTCCCGAGGCATTCCTTCCCCCGACTGCGTACAGTTTCCCCTTCAGCATGCTGAGGTGGAAGAAGGTCCTCTTCTCGTTGAGCGAGGCGATCTGGAGCCACTTGTCGAAGCGCGGGTCGTAGCGGTAGGCGCTGTCGATGGCCGTCTTTCCCTTGGTGTCATAAGTGCTCTGGCCTGAGGACAAGAATCGAGTCAGTGGACGATAAGTGAAGATTTAAAAAGAAAAATATGTGGAGTTTGTAATCTGTCACACATGAGTCTCGATGATAAAATGACTACTTCCCTTTCAGCTAATTCCATTTCTTAGAATGGTGCAAATGTAGGGCCACCGCTTTACAAGGCGACAATCTTCAGTTACGCCAAAGCTTCACGTGTTAAAGCTGCATTCTCTGCAGCGACCACCAGGGGGGCGACTCCTCTAGTCCTACAGACGTCTATGAGACGTCCACTTCTTTACTACAGTCTATGCTTTTCAACAACAAAACTAGGCCTTGTCTCTTTCAACAGAGGCTTCATGCTTCATGCACGGAGCACGATTTACAACTTAGCTTCTTCTGTTTAGTCTGTTTGTGGCCGAAAGCCAAATCCATCCATCCATCTGCAAAACGCTTATCCTGCACGCAGGGTCACGGGGGGGCTGGAGTCTATCCCAGCCAACAGACAGGGTACGCCCTGGACTAACATACAACCATCCACACTCACATCCACACACCTCCGGGCAATTTAGAGTCACCAATCACCCTGATCCCCAATGCGCATATTACATGAACAGCTGCAGGTCGACCTGCTCGATGTGGCTATCGGGTGAAGTGTGGGTGCTCTGACCTCCAACGATGAAGAGGAAGCCGCCGAGAAGGGCCACGCCGTGCTGGTACCGCGGCACCTCCATGGGCTTCAGGGCCCTCCAGTGGCCGGTGTTACCGTCGTACAGCCTCAGCTCGCGGCTCACCACCAGCTGCTGCCGCATCACGCCGCCCAGGGCCAGGATGTGGGTGTCATCGGAGCGGATTTGCGTGCGCTCGGTCTGCAAGGCCGGCTGCATGAAAGGCATCATCTGGTAGTTGCTGGCCTCCAGCAGCAGGTTGACACAGGCCGCATCAGAGCGCATCATGGACTCCCCCTCCTCCTCGTCCTCCTGGGAGATCTGCATGAGCTCGCTGGGGCTCATCAGCGGGAAGCGAATGTGGCGCATCAAGGCGTGGACGTGGCAGCGGCGACTCGGGGGGTCGTGGTCCAGCCATCCCCGGGCGATGTGGTAGAGCTCCATCTCGGAGAATCCCTTCAGGGAGTTGCTGGACAGCGCCACGGCCATGCTGGTTTTAGAGAGCTGGAGGTAGCGGCCGGACTCCACCAGCGCCGAGAGGTTCTGGCTCACAAACTCACCTGGGTGCGACGCAACAAGGAGGATCAACATCACCAGTTTGTCAAACCAAGAGGATTGCTACCATTTGTAAGAGCGGGTCAGTAGTTAGCTGAGAGGATAATTCAGTTCTGTTGATTCTGAACGTGCTTTCCTCATGAAGCTCCAGCACACCGTGTTACATGGAGTCTTCACAGAAAGCCCCTTGGTGAGGTTTTGGAAAAAGTGGTAAAATACTTTGTTGGGTTTAGTCACAAAAACTACTCAGAAGATTGTGGCTGGGTTTTAAAATAACTATGGAAGTGATGTTACTTAATTGTGGAAGTTACTTCACCGTTTTCGACTTCTTGTTCCGCGTGAGAAACACACCCCTAGTTCATATCGCTTCTTAGACCCGTTAGAACCGGACAGCCTCTCGAGGTTCCTTTGTTTTGCGGCATGATGAGTGTGAGTCTTTTGATATTATACTTCCCGTTCACCCATAAAAGAGCATGAACTAAACCGGCCCTCAGGCATAAGGTTTGCTCCTCTTACTGGACCAATAGTCATTAAAGGCTGGGCTTTATAACTCCACTGCAGCTTTGCAAAGTCACCCAGCGGGATGGATCGATCGCCCCTTCCGTTTTAATCCCTCTCTCCACCTCGTCTACGGTATCAGTCCCGATCCGATAGAAGCTCTGCCACTGTGCTCTCGGGTCACTGTCGTGAACACTCACCTATGTTCAGCTGGACGTCCTCCAGGTGCAGGTCTGCGGCGATGCGCTCCACTTCCACACAGTTATCAATAGTGATCTGCATCCGACAACACCAGAGTCAGTCACGAGCCTCCTTTTCATTCGGCATCGTCTCACTGACACTCACAGACAGAACCAGTTAATGCAAAGGCTCTCACCTCGCTGCTCAGGAGCTGGTTGCAGAAGCTCAGGACGGGCATGACCTGCAGGAAGTTTGCAGCCTCCAGAGTGTCCTGGAGATTCCCCATGTCCAGGCACACTTTGGATGTGTAAATGAAGTCTATGATGTTCTTTAAACCCAACTTAGTGACCCCGTGCAGCTTGATCTCTCTCATCTCCTGTTCCCTCATGCCTCCTGGACAAGGAACCAAAGAGGTGGATGCATCTTTTTCTCTTTGTGTGCATTCAGCAAGATGGAAAGACGCTGACACGTAACGCCTGGCGGCTGATTAATAATGACGGAATTATGTTTAATGCATGAGTTCTTTCTCTTTTCTATTACTATTTGAGAATGTTTATGTTGAGGGCACAAGTGTCAACCTGAAAATATATTGGTTTGTGTTTTTATTTATGTATTTATTCATATTGTTGCAAAGCCAGAAGTGTTTCTATGGAGGACTCTCTGCATCCAGCATCTGCTCTATTTTGGATTGTTGCAGAAAATAATCTCTGTGGCGAACAAACACTTCTTAACTTCTAAAATGTGACCATGTCTTCTGCAATGGCAAAGAAACACTAAACAATCCACACATAATGCTTCCCGACACACCTGTTACATAGTGAGATGAGTTTGTCCCCTGCTTCAACCCTGATAAAACGTGACCTCTCACCTGTGAACATCGCCTTGAAATAGTCGCTACAGGAAGCCATGATGACTCTGTGGACGGGGAAAGTGTCCCCGCTGTCCCCGGGGACCAAGACGACGTCACAGAGGGTGTCGTCTGCCCGAAAAGCATCAAAGCCCTGCAGGAAACACAGCACTTGTGATATCTCATGGCTCCCCATCACTAATTTCTTACCACAATGGTGGGTGATTCTCAGAGATTCTTTTCAGCCTTCTGATTCTGAAATGTTGGGGGTAGTTTGCTTTTTACGTCGCCATCTTGTCTTTTTGCAACCAGTGAACAGTTACCATCTAAAGGCCCTTTATGGTCTGTTTGACTTTAAATGGACCATAATTCACTAAATGGACATCATGCTGGATTGAAGAAGACTTGAAACTAGAGACTGAGACCATAAACTCATGTTTACAATGTTTACTGAGGGAATAAATCCAGAGAGAAGTAGAGTCATTTCCTCATAGACGTCTGTGGGAGCAGAGGAGTCGCCCCCTGCTGGTCACTACAGAGAAGTAGAGTCATTTCCTCATAGACGTCTATGGGAGCAGAGGAGTCGCCCCCTGCTGGTCACTACAGAGAAGTAGAGTCATTTCCTCATAGACGTCTATGGGAGCAGAGGAGTCGCCCCCTGCTGGTCACTACAGAGAAGTAGAGTCATTTCCTCATAGACGTCTATGGGAGCAGAGGAGTCGCCCCCTGCTGGTCACTACAGAGAAGTAGAGTCATTTCCTCATAGACGTCTATGGGAGCAGAGGAGTCGCCCCCTGCTGGTCACTACAGAGAAGTAGTCATTTCCTCATAGACGTCTATGGGAGCAGAGGAGTCGCCCCCTGCTGGTCACTACAGAGAAGTAGAGTCATTTCCTCATAGACGTCTATGGGAGCAGAGGAGTCGCCCCCTGCTGGTCACTGCACAGAATGCAGCTTTAACACGTGAAGCTTTGACTTCATTTATCACATTTGTTTCCCAAAAAAGGGTGTTGACGTTGATAAATGACATAAAAACTGTATCAACTGTAATAAATACCTTCAACACATCTGCTCCGTGCTCCGTGCCGCTGAACAGCCTGGACAGCGGCCGGGGGGGAGGTTTGGGCTTTGTGGCTTTTTCTGGGCGCTTAGGTGGCGTTTCCATGGGTGGGGGGAGAGGAGCCGGGGCCGGGGCCGGTGGAGAAGGCCAGTCATCTATCAAAAGAGATGACAGATGTTGTGAGTATCAGAAGTAAAAGTACTCGACTGTGTTGTGTAGTATTATTGGATCGATGATTTCTTGATGAGGAAGCACTTCATGTACTTTACATTCCAGATCTTTGTCACAGAGTCAAACTGTTATCTACATGTTTAGTCTGCTATGATTCATTATTTAGAAAAGTCAAATTAAATGAAATGGGAACAAGTACTGAGAAAAGAAATGCAGAATGCAAGCAGAAGTGAGGTTGTGGGTTTTGTTTTCACAACGGGGGTCTTTTGTTCCTCCCACGGTAAACTGCGAGCATCAAACTTGTACTTTTCTGCGGTCGGCTGGATGAATGTCGTTTTCAATGCAAAGGAAACACACATGAGTTATGCAGCACCGTTTTAAATCAGACAATCTAGTGAAATGAACACAGGAAGTTCACTCAGGCATTCAGTATCGCCTTCTGATGCGTGATCCCCGCAGAGACACCGACCCCATGACGGCAAAACACATGTAACATGCAACAGGATACTAGAACTACATCCATAATAACAATACGGCTTATTTGTGTTGAAAACTACATTTACTAATGATCACTTTTGGTGGGGTCATTTTGAAAGGGGTTATTGTACATGTATAATACAAGTATGTAGAGCAGAATACATGGTAATAATCTAATAGTACACTATTATATAATAATAATGATGATGTATATCAGATGTTCAGGGGCATCTTTCACGTTATTTAAATAATCTAATCTGCTTTCGACACCCCCGAAATTTCCGATCAGTAACTACTGAGACAAGAGCAACACACACACACACACACACACACACACACACACACACACACGCTCAGACACACACACGCACACACAAACACGCACACACGCTCAGACACACACACACACACACACACACACGCACACACAAACACACACACACACGCTTAGACACACACACACGCACACACACACACGCTCAGACACACACGCACACACAAACACGCACACACGCTTAGACACACACACACACGCACACACACACACGCTCAGACACACACACACACACACGCACACACACACACACACACACACATGCTCAGACACACACACACACACACACACACACACACGCTCAGACACACACACACACACACACAAACACGCACACACGCTTAGACACACACACACGCACACCTGCACACACACACACACACACACACTCAGCCACACACACACACTCACACACGCACACACACGCACTCACACATCCACACACACTCACACACGCACTCACACATCCACATGCACACGCACACACACACACGCACTCACGCACGCACACACACACACACAGACACGCTCAGACACACGCACACCCACATGCACACGCACACTCACGCTCACACACACACGCTCAGACACACAGACACACACACACACCTTGCTGAGCCGGCGGCTCGGGCGGAGCAGGAAGTCTCTCGGGCGGAGCAGCAGGCCTCGGTGGATCCCTGGACTGATGCCTGCCGAGGCGGGACAGCCTGCGGCTCAGCCTCCCCCCGATGTCGTCTCCCGCCCCCCTGCAGAGGAAGCAGGAAGTGTGCGTTCTTCACTCCGTCACCAACACCACTGTGTTTCGCTGTGACTGTGACGCACGGTTCTGCCGACCCGACGCTCATTAGGGCAGCAAACAGCGACCAACACCGGCTCTATTTTCAGGGCTTCCTTTACGCAGTTTTTCATCGATACTTTTAGCCTGTGAGCTTCGCCTCTTCCTCTTCGGGTGTTAACGGCCCAGAGCCTATTTCTGACACGTGTGGTGTGAAGCGTTTGGTCCGTGGAGGAGCGCAGAGGACGCCCTGCAGCCTGCACAGGCCCGTTATCTGACCTGCATGGGTCATGTGATCCGCACAGGAGGAACTTTATAATCAGATACACCAATCTCTCATAGACCAGCATGAGTGCATTACGCGTGTTGTTCAGGAGTATTGATCCAGAGGGATGCTGGCAAATGGCTTCCAGCAGAAAGTAAAGAAGAAAATATTAAAATCTTCAGTGATCTTGTTTCAGACATCAAGACTCAACGAGAGTGAAGCCAGTTACACCCTCACGAATAAATCTTATTTATAAGGGCAAAACATAGTCTACATACAAATGAGAAATGTTGAAACATTGAAGCACGGACGGAAGGTGCCTCACCCCATCTCATTCGCCTCCTGTGGTTGAGGCCGCTGGCTGTTGCGCTGCTGAGACTTTCTACAGGGAGACAAAAGAAAAGCATCACTTCTCCCGTCGGCGAGCTTCTCCACCGCACGGCGAGCTTCTCCACCGCACGGCGAGCGGTTCTTTGGGTTTCGCGTGGCCCAGAGACTTCTCAGATAAACTCTCACGCCCGAACTGAGGAACGTTTACGTTGTTTCAGGTTTTATTGGACGGGTTGAGCGGACTGTGACTTTGTGGCTGTCTGGACGCTGGACTATGTGGTCGTCATGCCGACGTGTGTTTTATAAATCCATGAATGTACCCTGGTATCAAACCTTCATGTATCTGTAACGCATTGACATAATTATCTTCAATATAATGAAACTATATTATAGTTTTTTGTCCTGTCCATCATATTTGTCATGTTTTGACCAGTTGTTTGCACACATTAAAATCAGAAATGTTTGTTTCCTTATGTGAGCTGATGTCCCTTCATCAAAGGGTGATCCCTTACGGGTCGAATGGACCACCGAGCAGAGGACGCTGCCTCTCCTCCGCCGTCTTCCTGGTTCTGGCCCCTTTGATTGAACGCTGTTATTTTCCAGCAGCGCCCAGTTTTTACTCATTTTATTTTGTTAATTAGAAGTTGTCTCTGTTTCGTAAACGCATCCCTGCAGCCTGAAGCAGCCCCCCCCGGTGCAGCACGCTCAAGTGCAGCCCCATCTAAAAAGGCACCCGTGGGTGCCCCCTACCTGGAAGAAATCCTCCTCAGCAGCCCGGATCCGAGGCCCCCCTCCAGCCTGCTGGTCTAACCGGGCCGGCGCTCTGGAGAAGAACAGTCCGCCGCCGCTTTGGGAAGAGTTTGACGCGTCCGGTCGAGCGTCGCCGTTCGTTTAGCTGTGAATAAAACACCTCGCCGACTTCCTGTGCTACTTCTCCTTCTGACTGAGCTGGTGTTCCGGCGCCGCTCCGCGCCCCCCATGTGACACACTTGTGCGATTCTGCGGGTAGAATCATCAGAGGTTTCACAAGCTGTCAGGTTTTTTTTAAGGTTTAAGGAGTCGAGCGAACAGACTGCGGCGGCAGACCTCTTCCTGCGCACACAACACAGGCCAGATGACACGAGCTCACGTCCATGTTTGACATTTTATGGCATTTGGATGTGATGAAAGCTGAAAGCTTCCTAATATCGTAAAAACATGTGATGCAAAAGGATCTCTTGCCCTTTGTTGTGTTGGTGGGGACACGTCAGCTGATTTAAAATCAACTGAGGTGTAAAACAAACACAAAGGACACACTTCTTTTAAACGGTCTGTTATGGTCTTAATATCAAGTACACGTCTCCATTAGCAACCGTTTATTCAAACACAAGCGTCTCAACCAAATAGTGAATATTGCAACCAAAAGTAGTTTTTCAATACAAAAGCAAAAATGCCCCATAATGTTATTTTTCACATGAGGCGTCAAAGTCTCTGAAGCCTCTTCTCTCTGGTTCCCCCGCGGCGCTGCCCTCTGCTGGTCCCTCACAGTCTGGAGAGCTGAATGAGGTTCCTGTTGATCTCCGCCACGTTCCTGCAGCCTGGACCCGACCAATACCAACAAAGGGGCTGCTTTAGGAGGAACGCAACTTCTCAGTCACAGGTAAACACACGGCCACCGCTCACCTGATAGGGCCATGGACAGACGGAACTCATCGTTTAGGATTTGCAGAACTTCCCTCAGTCCTTCTTCTCCCTGGAGGATCACACAGGAGCCACCGTTACGAAGAAGGATCGCAAACCTTTCCGACAACAACCCGTTTAAGGACGTTCTCTTTTCACAGCAATGGGCGGCGGTTTGGTTTGGGAAGAGGAAACACAGCGAGGGAGACACGTATTGTTCAAAAGAAACCTTCGCGTGGTCACAATCAGGCGGCGGTCTGCACCTTGTACGCGAGGCCCCACACCGCTGGACGTCCGATGAAAACACACCTGGCTCCCAAGGCCAGCGCCTTCAGCACGTCGCTACCTGTCCGGACGCCTCCGTCCACGTAGATCTCGATCCTCCCCTGCACCGTGTCCACGATCTCCGTCAGGGCGTCGATCTGTGTGAACCACAGGCCAAGATGTCACCGCTCCACAGGCTTTTATTTTGAAAAAAGAGATCACCGAAGTCAACGAGACAAACCTGCGAACTGCAAAGCAGAAGGTGCTCGTACTGTGTACAAGTCCTGCTAAACCGCAGTAGTACCAACAAGCTGCAATCAGGAGATAGTTAGCGTAGCTTAGCATAAAGACTAGAAAAGGAGGGAAACATCTACATCTTTTTTTTACAGTTCACAGCTTGTTTTATTGGTTCCTGTGCTGAACTATTTCCCTCTGCAGTGACTCTGAAAGCCACAAAACCTCACCGCTAGTCCGCCACTGCGAACGCCGGCGCCACTTCTCCTTTTAACGCTCGCCCGTCACGGACATTCACACGCGCATCTCAACGGAACGTCCCCGTGACCGTAAACCGCAGAAATAACCCAACCCGCGAGTACCGAGGCCGGGCCCCCGTCCAGCTGCCGCCCCCCGTGGTTGGACACGACGACGCCCTGCACGCCGTGCTCCACGGCCAGCTCGGCGTCCTCCTTGGTCAGGATCCCCTTGATGATGATGGGCAGGCGGGTGATGGACTGCAGCCAGTACACGTCCTTCCAGCTGATGGACGGGTCCAGGGTGTTGGCCGGGATGCCGTAGTCCTCCGGGGCGGCGGCCTCCTGCTTAAAGGGCACCGGGGTAGAAAGAGCAACTCCACATGCAAACGTACTCTTTGTACTGTTGCTATGGGGCAACTCTGGTGCTAATGATACCCCCCCCCCTCCCCCAGTTACCTGGAACACTCCGTCAAAGTTCTTGACCTTGAGGTGCGGCGGCAGCTTGAACTGGTTGCGGATGTCGTTGCGGCGCTTGCCGGTGTAAGGCACGTCCACGGTGAGGACCAGCGCCTTGTAGCCCAGCGCCTCCACGCGCTGCACGATCTGCTCCGACAGCTTGCGGTCCCGGTACACGTAGAGCTGGAACCAGCGGTAGCCGCCCGGCGCCGCCGCCGCGATCTCCTCCACCGAGCAGGTGGAGTAGGTGCTGGTGATGTAGCAGGTGTCGAGGGCCTCGGCGGCTGCGGGTGAGGTCAGAGGCGTTACTGCCCGCGGGTCTGAGGAGAGCCTCGGGCTCTCGGGGGGGGGGGGGGGGAATGGGGGAGGCGGAGCTTTCCTCACCCCGAGCCGTGGCCACCTCCCCTTCGTGCCACGCCAGGCAGTGGAAGGCGGTGGGCGCGATGCCGACCGGGAAGCTGATCTCGGTGCCCTGCACCGTGGTGCGCGTGTCGCTCGCCGACACGTCCCGCAGGACGCGAGGCCTCAGGCGGATCCTGGTTCAACGGGGGAGGGAGGGAGGGAGGAAGGGAGGGAGGGAGGGAGGGAGGGGGAGGAATCACAACTACAGCAGTCTGGTTCAACACAAACCGTGATGTGTGGACAGAAGACAGAGACGGTCCGTAGTGTCTATTTGTGGCTCAGCTACAGTCTGCACATACCTGTGTGTGAGCGCCTCCCCCCCCGGCCCTCCCCCCCGGCCCCGCCCCCCCGTACCTTTTGTAGGCCAGCAGGTTGTCGTCCCTGGTGCAGCACTCGTCCGCCCCGGCGGCGTAGTAATCCCAGGTGGCCTTGGAGAGATGCTCCTTCGCGTACGCCTCAAAGTCTGTGAGGCAAACCATAGCCATCTCTGCACAGCGGCCCCCCTCCCTGAGAACAAAGGTCGTCCCTGTTCAATATGGCCACGCATGCAGAAAGAGGACCCCCCCCCCACATGTTCAACCGGACTCACTTTCTAGTATTTAGTCTCACACTGATGAACATAATCACTTATTCATTCAGTCACACCTGATGTCGTCTGCGCTGTAAGAGTATTCTCCTGTGAAACCGAACAGCTGGGTGGCCCCCCACCCCCCCCCCCCCACCTTCCCCCCGCGTGACCCCCGGCCGACCTTCCGATTGTGTCCACGCGAGCTGTGAATGTGCTGATGAGGACGAGTGGCGAGCGACACACAAACGCAGGGGAGACGCTTTGTTGCGAGCGGCGCTGCTTTCACGGGCTGAAACGTTGGCGGTGCGGCTTCGTTAGCGTGCAGATGTGCTCACACACACAGCTGGAGGGAAGCAGTGACGCGTTCTGTCAATGGTTCCAGTCAAACGTCCCGATGCCGTTTGAAGACGAGTAGAGGCAGAAAAGTACAAATACTTCTCTAATAGTCTCTTTTTGTGTCGTCTGCTCGGCTGATTTAGTCACCGAACGCTGTTGTGTTGCAATGAACTATTATATAGTGTCACGGTAACGTTTGTTGGCCATGAAAAGATCCAAGTTCATTCTTAATGTTTGATGTGGTTTGTTTTAACCGCAGTCCCACTATTTAAATAAGAACCTCTTTTTTTAAACCTTATTGATTGAATTTAAATCTTAAAGTCAGCCTGTGATCCAAATATTTAACAACAATATATTACTATTGTAGAAATGAGATTTTTAAATGCTCATCTCGTCCGCAAAGGGACAAAGTCTCTCGTTTGAAGTGGACACTAATCTGTTTTTAGTGTAAAGCATGAAGAAAAGGGATAAAAAGTTATAACTTCTGTAGAAACATCTCATATTTACAGAGTGTGTCCCCGTCTGTGTGTCCCCGTCTCATGTTCCCCGTGTGGCTTTCACAGGAAACAATGAACTGTTTTATATTAACAGCTGATGTCTGTGGGAGGGAAACTATGTTTGTCCTCTTGTCCCAGAGTCAAAAGTCCTCTGAAGAGGATCTGCTGAGCGCGCGGGACTGAAGACAACACACAGGGACACAGCTGCTCCGGGACACGAGGACACTGGACGGCGTCTCTTCTGAAGTCGTCCTCAATGCGGCATGACGTTCATTCAGTACACGATGGTCCGTTTAGAGACAAACGGACCGTTTCATCGGTTGACCAACTGAGGACGGAGACGGTTTACTCACTGATTACAAGCGTTCATTCTCTCTCAGCTGGACTTCTTCTCTGCTGACAGACTCATTACCTGAAACCAGAAACCAGACAAGTACAAGTACTGTAAATACGACCTCCAGTTAAACATCAGCACATCACAACGCTGCTACTGCTGCTGCATTATACGGGGTTTCATATTATGGACATCAACGGATCCGGTAAGCGTGTGTATGTTCCTGTGCACATGTGCATGTTTCGCTGTGTATGTGAGAATATAATTGTACTTTATTTGTATTTCTATACTCTATGTTGTAGCTTCTTTTGATTACTATTTAATCCGTATTTCAGTTTTTTCTAAATTGCCTGAAGCACTTTTCAGTAATCTTTTTCAGTATTAGTATTTCAGTAACAGCAACTTCCAATACTAACACTAATACATCATTTATGAGCCGTGTGTTTACCTTTGCGTCTATTACCTTCACATAGAAGTAATATTGGACGAAGTACTGCAGTACTTACAGAGTAACTGCTGTGGCCACTAGAGGGCAGCGCAGCACCGGATAAGAGACAAAGTGAAGCAGGTTAAAGCTCTCATCTGAGGTCAGTACTACACAGTACTTCACTGTACTACACTGTACTACACAGTACTTCACTGTACTACACTGTACTACACAGTACTTCACTGTACTACACTGTACTACACAGTACTTTACTGTACTACACTTTACTGCACAGTACTGCATGTAGGTTGAACCTGAGTCAGAAGCCGGTGTTGTGCCGAGTAGATGAAAGGATTTGCCGTTGATGTATCGGTGAATAACACAAACACAAAAGAGGAAATTACATTAAAAATTATGAAATATAAATTGGATCAAAGAAACTTACTAACGAAACAAGAAAGAAAGCTTTAAAAATATTTAAAAGTAATTATCAATTCAAATTAAAGCAATACAGCAGAACATTAGGAAAAATAGACGTGTAAAAGAAAATGACAGAGAAATATATGTAAACATTATTTTGAGTTTTTTTGTTGTAATTTGCCTTTTTTTTCCTCAGGCGACGACGTATTAAATGTGAGTCCTTGTTATTGTTCTAACTATTAATCAATTATGTAAAATAGCATATGTGCTCTCGATAACTAATAAAACTAATGAATTCATAATAATAATATATATATATATATATATATATATATATATATATATATATATAAAGAGACAGAGACCCCCCCCCCCCTCACTGGGGGTTTGTTTGTTCCCCTGTAGAGCCCCTGAATGGCCGCACAGAGCTCATTGTCCAGGTGAGCTTCTAGATCACCTGAAGCTTCGAGCAGCTTCCCCCACAGCGCAGTGTATTTGTTTGTCAACAGGTGAGTAAACATCCGGGTATCCGGTAAACACGAGGATCCCGCGAGGTAAAGAACCGGGAAACGGGTCGGATCCGAGAGTCTTACCTTCACCGGAGCTCCGTGTCCGGTCTGCTGGTCCGTGCGGGTCCGTTCCTCTCTCGGTTCACCGGGTCGCGTCAGAGGGCAGTAACCCCCCCTCACGTTCATCCTACGCCCCGCCCCCTTTCCACTGCGTGATGCTCCGCCCACACCTGTCGCTCTCTCACCAAAAAATCAACCAGGTAACTTCAACTTTATTAATTTAAGTATTTATATTTAATTTGTATTGACACGTATCCTTCATCCCTGTTTAACATCTCTCCTTCCATCCTTTCCTCTCTCCTTCCATCCTTTCCTCCTTCCTTCCAATCAGCCGTCCTTCCCTCTCTTTTGTCTCTGACATTAAGAGCTTTGTTTGTGTGATGAGACCAGGATGAAAATGTCGGGATCCGTTTTGTCTCGCGGCTCAGCCGGTGACCGTCAGTCACGTGTCCGTGGTGCTCAGTAGATGACGACCTGCTCCGCTTGAGTCACACAGCTGACGTCACTACCGGCGAGTCATCAGCTGACACGGTCACTCTTAAACGTTTAATGTGCATTTGTTCCGGTTTCTAATAAAACAAGACATTACATGTGGACGGAAGTGTTAAAATCTCTAACTCTTATAAACCTCCCAAAATTAATAAAAAAAAAAAAATAAAATCTTGTGTTTGTCTTTGAAAGATTATAAACGTGTTGCACAACTGAACGGCTGAATAAACCCCGATTTGATGACTAATCAAATACGTTTCCAACAATCATCATATTCATTTATTAAGGAGCCTGAGAGACGCAGCCTGGGGCAAAATAAAGCCTGTGTGATGTTGTCGGGGGGGTCGGGGGGGGGGGGGGGGGGGGGTTGGGGGGGGCCGGGCAGGTGTTTTGAGGATCTCACGTATAGAACACAGATGTCCTTTGATATGCTGAGCTTGTTATTTTAGGTGATGGATGGATGGCAGGAGGAGAGGATATGAACGCCACAGTGTCTCCGAGACCAAACGCCTGGAGAACTTGTTCTACAGGCGGGGGGGTGGGGGTGGGGGGGGGGCTACATCAGACCCCCTTGCTTTTATTTCATTACTGCTTATGAATTCAATTATTCTTTGTGAATGTAATATCTCGGGTAACAGAAGCTGGCTTCTCGAGAGTCGGAGTTGGAGCTAAAGGGCCAAATCCGACACACAGGACCCCCCACTGGGAGGTGCGGGGGTGCGGGGGGGGGGGGGGGGGTGTTACCTGCACTGAGGAGGAGGAGGTGCAAAGTGTGTTAATGCGCAGCTGGCCCTCGGCGCCTGACGGAGGGCCCGACGTGGCTCCGGGGGTCCGCTGCTCTGGAGGTGCTGGACGTTCATCTGAGTGGAAAACCTCTTCCACATGCTGGCTGAGGCTCTGCCCCCCCCCCCCCTCACCGTCCCCCCTCCCCGAGGCGGAGAAAGGGCCCAGCACGCCGCGGCACATGTGTGATGAATTGTCAAGGTGTTATCATGGCGGGGCCCCGGGCTCCTCCACCTCGGTGTCTCTCAGGGGTTTATTATCAGTCTAAATAGCGCGCAGTCCACTTTCACACCAGCAGCTCGGTGACAGCTGTCCGTCATCTGATGTGACCGTTTTATTCACGCTTGTTTCTATTCGTCAGCTTGGGAAATGTAGCGTTGAAGGACTTTCTGCTGCGGGTCGATTCCATTAAAAGATCAAAAGGAGCAATAAGACGTCACAGTTATTTTTCATTAAAGAAAAGGGGGAAAAAAAGCAAGTTGCTTTAAAGTGCCAAAGAAAATACCTCCATGTTCTGAGAGGCCCATTTATCTGTTTTTATGCTCTCTGAATACATGGTTGAATAAATAAAAGCGACTTCACTTCACACTCAATAAAACAGAACTAACCACGCTAATCAACTGGTTTATTCGTGGCGGAATCTACGTGAAGCTTATTCAGAATAAGCCGCGCGTTGTGTGCACGGCGCACGCCTCGTCCTGCTTTGTGCACAGTGACTTTGTATTTTCCTGTGCAGTGACCTTTCTGACCGCGGGGGGTCACATGCAGAATGCTTGCGCATGCCTGATTTCGTACTTTTAGGAGGTTTACTACCCAGAGTGCCGTGCTGCTGCAAGTATTAAACACTCAACTTGTCTCCTCGAGTTCTTTTACAGAAAACGCAAACCTTTTAAAGAGCGTACGAAGAGAGAAATGCCTTTAAGATGATTCGTTAATTGTTTAAATACCAGCATCCAGCGATGTAAACGTGCTTCTTGGAGACACGTGATTTGTCCTGATGAGGACCAGATCGGTTTGATCCGCGCTGGTCACGGTTCAGCGTCGGGTCGACGGGCTTTTATTCCTCCTGTCAAATGAGATCCTCGTTCCTCCGGTTTCAGATGTTTATTATGAGCAGGAAATCTCAAGTTCAGATTGAAGCTACGTGAACATTTACGCGAGCGCTCCCTCCTGTGAGCGTTTGCTCTCATTCGCCTTGTTTCAGCTGGATTAACGGGCGAAGACGACGGCCGGACGTCGATGAGTTTAAACTGAACTTTGGAGCACGTTTGTATCAAGCACGAAGGATCTATTTGGTGTGAAACTACAGAAGAGTCCCAAACCGCCGCTGTGATGTTTCCGTGTCTCGTCCCGCGGTTCGGGCTTGGGAGCAGAGAGGGAGGGTGGGCGAGTGAACGTCTCCATGTCTTCATATCACGTCGTTAACGGGGAGAAGTCTCGTCCTCGCGGCCCGTCTGCTGCTGCCATTCCGCCTTTCAGCAGAATAATCACTTTTTTTTCCCCCTCGAGCAAATGACGTTCCACAATAAAGAGGAAAAGAAGGCGTTTGAAGTTCTTTGGGGGGGCCGAGGGCTCCGCTCGGCTCATAACTGCGAGTCCTGCCTGAACTCTTTTACTGGGGTGAATACTTGAACTCGTCTTGGGGACACAAAGACGTCTCGATAATAAAAGAGAAAACACATAAAACTCATGGCGCGCTGCTCTTCTACTTCACAGAATGTAATAAATACTCTGGAAATTTGATTTTGGCCTCCTCGAAATGAGAATGGGATAACAATGCCCCCCCCCCCCCCCCCCCTCCCGTCCTCTGGAGACTGGTCCCGTGTCCTCGAGGCTCATTTGGAAACTTCACGTCCAATCAGTCGCTGCTGAAATGAGAATCCACTGTGACATTTTCTCTAATCAGCTCTCCAAGTTCCCTCCGTGCACATTATGCAAATCTCAGCGCAGTAACCCGACGGATCGGATCGGAACCCGGCTGCTAACTCCTTCCTGCCCCTGGGGGGGGGGGGGGGGGGGCAGTGGTGTAGTCCACATTTTGTAGAGAGTATCCTGTGTTTTTTGCCCTCCCAGCAGCCCAGCGGGGGGACGGGGGGGGAGACTGTTAGGGGAATGCGTCCGTTAGTAAGCACGGGACGCTAATTAGCATTAGCATTAGTTTCGGTCATCTCCCGCGGTAGACCCCCCCCCCTCCCCCCATGCGTGACGGGGCGTCCTTGTTTCGTGGTACTGGTTCTGCCTTCAGACGGACTTATGAATGACAGTTAGAACGTTCTGTCACGCTTCTGTTGGTGGGAAATCCTTGACTTTCCCCAGTGGGTACACGGCGGATACCACTGGGGGGGTATGTCTTTAAATTTGGTTGCTCTGAGCGGAGTCTTTGACCGTGAAACTAGTGGAAAACACTAAAACACAAAATCTACCACTTTTGGGCCAAAGTTGGCTGAACTTTTTGCGCATTGACTTTGAGGTTTTAGTTTGATGCTAATTGTTATTTTTTTAGCAGTTCACACAGTAGTTTCAGTTCCAGCAGAAAGCCGTTCACATCTATTATAAACTAATCATCCGTTGAAATAAAAGCAAGAAAAACACATAAACGCCACAGATTTGAAAGCTTTTGGAGTCGAAGAAGAAGACGGAGGAGGAGCAGGCCTCGTTGAGGAGGAACGAGGAACGAACGAGGAACTTACAGCTGGATTAAAGCTCTGCGTTTCCTCCTCCTTGTGTTGCTGTCAGACCTTCTAACTGAAGCCGTTCTTCCCATGGAAGCACCGCCGAAGGTCTTCTCCTGCCGCCTCCCCTGGGTAGTTAGCGCTCTCCAAAGAGAGCGGAGCAGCTTCAACCTTTCAAAAGGAGGTTATTTTAGGCAGCGAACATTACAAACTTGACTAAGGAGAAGAACTTCATAAAAACGGCCACTACAAAACATCCAAACTCTACTTCTCCAACAAACATCAATAGGTTAGATTCTTTTAAAAGACCTGGAAGGTCCCGTCCCCCCGTCGGAGCCCCCCCCCACCGTCACTGGGAACAGACACCTGCGCATGAAGCGAGACCATCCCTGATCCTGCCGGCCCAGTCGACCCGAACACAACTGGAGAAGCGCGCTCAGCTTTTAAGAGCTTGAGGGGGATATTTATTTTTCACTGGGTTTTTCCATTTAATGATATGCAGCAGATGTGGAGGCGCGGGAAAGGCTGACTGTGTCGCTGCCAATAAGAAACCAGCGAGAGACAACAATGGCAGACTAGCTGGTTGGCATTCACAAGGTCAAGGGTTAAATATGTTTTACTGGGGCTCTTGTATGTGCAAACCCAAGACCCTTCATCCTCAAATTACTGGATTTTCTCAGCAAGAAGACTGCAGCTGGTTTTGTGGATTCGGGGCCTGTGAGTGGACGGTCTAGCGGAGGGGGGAAGGATTTGTTATGCATTACACACGATATGTTAACCGATGAAATCTGGACAAATCGTGGTCTTTTGCTCAGCACCAGTTAGCCGATATGCATGCGCACACGTTTTTTTCCTTCTGACTCTGCGTGTGTGAAAGAATCAAAATGAGGTCCGTGAATCTCCCCGCCGGGCCTCTTCTAAGAGTTGCCTCCCCTTCTTTATTCCCACAAGATGGACGCTCAACATGCTGAAGCTACGAGCGCCTCGCCGAAGGCTTTGGCAACCCAACAAATGGAACCAGGCCGGTGGGCACAGGGAGCGAATTCTCCAAATGAAACGTTAGTTTTTACACACTTTGCATTTGATTCAACAAAGCATTAAATCTGAGAATAATAACTCGTGTCAGAAAGCTGATGCAAAGCATGAGTGTGCATTCAATGTATTTTGAGAGTGTGTGTGTGTGTGTGTGTGTGTGTGTGTGTGTGGGTGTTGGTCCCCCTGCGAAGGATCGGCTCTGGGTCGTTTTATTATAAACGCTCCATTTTAAAAGTGTGTCATTTAATCCAAATGCAGAGAGCTGCAGTTTGACTTTTTGGAAGAAAAAGGAGAATCTATTTCTGCAGGTCTCATCAGTGAATGTGATCCGATGTCACAGGTGAAGCTGTGCTGAGGTGGAGCGGGCTCATCTACCCTCACCTGCGTCCAATTTAAGTTTCATTAACAGACTAAATGTCTCGTTAAGGTGTCTTCTGCAGAGAGAATGTTGGTTTCAGTCCTCATTAAGGCCCAAACATTTAGCTGCATGTTAGTGGACGATGCCACAAAAAAGAAACAGGAAATACTTTCCTGTTAAGAAATAAGAATAATAAGAAATGCGGCTCGGGTGGCGACGGCAAGGCGAGAACCGGATGACAGATTTATGCACACAAGGGGGGGGGGGGGGGGGGGGGGGGCGTGCTGGGAGGCTCCTCCCCCTTATCCTACGTGCCCTTTGCTTCCCTACCTGCCGCTCTGCAGGGTGACGCCCCCCCCCCGCACCTGGACACCCGCCGTGCCCGCTGGAAAGGTGAGGACAAAGACCCCGCAGAGAGCAGGACACCGGGCTTTAACAAGCTGCCACTGGGGGGGCGGCGGGGGGGGGGTTAACGTGCATGCAAGAAATAAACGCACTGTACCCGCGAGCACATGTACACATGTGTGTGCATGTGTGTGTGTGTTTGAAATGCAGGAGGCGCCTGGACCTGTTTCCAGTTAAAAGCAGAAGCCCCCACAACAAAGGCCCCCGGCCGGGGGAGTCGTAACGAGGAGAATATCATTTTTCTTCTGGCCCGTGGGATCTGCCGTTCTTACGTTTCACTTTCAAAGCTCTGCTCGCTGGCAGAGGTCCTCCGCTCCGCATCTCTGATGGAAAAGAAGGGAACGCCTCTCCTCTCCTCTCCTCACCTTCCTTTCCTTACGTCCCGAGAAACGAGAGGGAGCAGGAGACGCCCCCCCCCCACGTCTCCCTCGGAGGAGCGAGGACGCGTCGGAGGCCGTATTTCTCTGTCAGTCCGGCTCTCAGGAGATCCTTCACTAATTCCCAGAACGGCTGTTTTAAGTCCTGTGGCTTCCTGAAGATCTCTCTGTGAATCCACTTCTTCCTGCAGACAATCCTCTGCCGGCATTTATTAAAGGTGCACCTGAGCGAGGTGGACGTGGTGGAGGGGAAGACGCTCAGCTACATTACTTCCAGGATTCACCTGCGCAGCGTTTCCTCTTCCTCGAAGAGCCAACTTTCATTCTTAGTATGTTTTTATACAGAAACTTACAATTTACAATATTATATATCGCCTATAAAGGTGGTCAATCAGCATGTAGCCCTGCCCTAAATCACCCCCTGCTTTATGGTCTGTTTGAGTCTGAATTAACCATAATTTACTAAATGAACATCATGTTGTACTGAAGAAGACTTGAAACTAGAGACTGAGACCATGAACTCATGTTTACAACGTTTACTGAGGGAATAAATCAAGAGAGAAGTAGAGTCATTTCCTCATAGACGTCTATGGGAGCAGAGGAGTCGCCCCCTGCTGGTCACTACAGAGAAGTAGAGTCATTTCCTCATAGACGTCTATGGGAGCAGAGGAGTCGCCCCCTGCTGGTCACTATAGAGAAGTAGAGTCATTTCCTCATAGACGTCTATGGGAGCAGAGGAGTCGCCCCCTGCTGGTCACTACAGAGAAGTAGAGTCATTTCCTCATAGACGTCTATGGGAGCAGAGGAGTCGCCCCCTGCTGGTCACTACAGAGAAGTAGAGTCATTTCCTCATAGACGTCTATGGGAGCAGAGGAGTCGCCCCCTGCTGGTCACTACAGAGAAGTAGAGTCATTTCCTCATAGACGTCTATGGGAGCAGAGGAGTCGCCCCCTGCTGGTCACTACAGAGAAGTAGAGTCATTTCCTCATAGACGTCTATGGGAGCAGAGGAGTCGCCCCCTGCTGGTCACTACACAGAATGCAGCTTTAAGACATTAAGCTCTGACTTCACTCAGCATACATTACATGACATACGTTCAGTCTTTTTAAATAAACTTCAGTTTGATTAAACATTTGAGGAAAAGATACACTTCAAATACTGAGATTCGAGAAAGATTGTTGCTGGGATTAAAATTATAATAGAAGGCTGCAAGATATGTGACAAAAAGAATCTTGTCTTTTTGTGTCAGATGTGAAACACACAGTCTGCTGGATGAAAGACACCATCTGAAGTCTTACTACCTCCTGATCTGATGATCTGATCTAAATATCTTGCAAACCAAAAACTATTCACTGTATTCATCCGGAAAAAGAGGCTCTCTTTCTGTCCTAATTTCTTTTTCCCCCAACATTTGGCTGAAAAACTGTCCAGCTGCCTGACAGTAATGTCTCATGCTGCAGGATCCACAGATCATCGCTGCTCCAGCGCAGGAAAAGGTCTAATCAATGCCCCTGTCAGCACGCCAATCAGCCCAACTTCACCCAGTGGTTTCGTGAACCCTATTTTACTTCGCCAGGAACACAGAAAACCATATAACTGGTGGATTTTCATATTGATATCTACTCTTAATGTAGTTATGAACTGGTTTATTTATTTGACCCTCTTCAGTGTCTTCAACATGTGACTAAATTTCTCATTAAAAGGAGTTTGTTCTCAAAGACTGATTCAGAAGTGTCCTTCAGAAGCTCTTACATCACCAAACTTTACCGATCCATTCTTCTCTGGATGCTGGGCTTTGTTCACGTGTCATTCAGAGAGTGATTTCTGATAAAGTGACACAAACAGATCTTTTAACATACTAATAGACACCCACTGTAAAAAAACACTTATTTTCACAGGTCAACTAAGCAAAAACTGTATTTAGAACCCTGTTTTGTTCTGATTTAGTTCCTGGGAATGTATTAATACATTTAATAGGACACTGCCTCTTCTAAATATACACATTGATATAACATGGGCAAGTCTCTGAAGTCTTGGGACACAATTTTAGTATTTTCAAAGTTGAAATCTGAATTTACGTTTTCTTCTCATGAAACAAGTGTTGATGGACTTATTCAGATTTTATCACTGAAGTGATCATTATTTATGGAGGGATCGACTTTGAATCAGTTTCATCCCAAAACCTTTGGTGCCTTTGGTATCTGAGGATCAGAAAGCGTTTGAAGGTACGGGAGCCCATATTTTTATATGTTCAATAGATAAAACGATTGTGTAATGTGGACAGGGTTCTAGTATTCTCATGCTTCTAGTTTTACAGCCCTCAACTTTACTGGTTTGAACTGCTCTCAGCAACCTTTTCTTTATCGGCGAGCAGCTGCTTTTCTCTTCAAAGCTCCACATCAGATAGTCGGCAGCCAGCAGGGGAACATAGAGGAGCTTTAAGACACTAAGAGACAGATATTTCCCCAGCGAGCTGATTAAGATCTGAGATCTAAAGTTAAACGGAGAGGGAAGTAATGTTACAATGTAACATAAAAATGTAATATAACAAACTAACGTAACAAAGTAACCTAACCTCCTAACAATGTAAAAAGTAACGTAATAATGTAACGTAATAATGTAATGTACCAATATAAACTAACGTAACAGAACAAATTAACGTAACAACGTAGCGTAACAAATTAATGCAACGTAAGAATGTAACGTGAGAATGTAACGTAACAACGTAACGTAACAAATTAATGCAACGTAAGAATGTAACAAAACAAAGTAACGTAACAACGTAACGTAACAAATTAATGCAACGTAAGAATGTAACCTAACAAAGTAAGCTAACAAAGTAACGTAACAACGTAACAAATTAATGCAACGTAAGAATGTAACAAAACAAAGTAACGTAACAACGTAACATAACAACGTAACGTAACAAATTCATGCCGCGTAAGAATGTAACAAAACAAAGTAATGTAACAACATAACGTAACCACGTAACGTAACAAATTAATGCAACGTAAGAATGTAACAAAACAAAGTAACGTAACAACGTAACGTAACAACGTAATATAACAACGTAACATAACAACGTAATATAACAACGTAACATAACAACGTAACATAACAACGTAACATAACAACGTAATATAACAACATAACATAACAACGTAACATAACAACGTAACATAACAACGTAACATAACAACGTAACGTAACAAATTCATGCAGCGTAAGAATGTAACAAAACAAAGTAATGTAACAACATAACGTAACCACGTAACGTAACAAATCAATGCAACGTAAGAATGTAACAAAACAAAGTAACGTAACAACGTAACGTAACAACGTAATATAACAACGTAACATAACAACGTAACATAACAACGTAACATAACAACGTAATATAACAACATAACATAACAACGTAACATAACAACGTAACATAACAACGTAACGTAACAAATTAATGCAACGTAAGAATGTAACAAAACAAAGTAACGTAACAACGTAACGTAACAACGTAACGTAACAACGTAACGTAACAACGTAATATAACAACGTAACATAACAACGTAATATAACAACGTAACATAACAACGTAACATAACAACGTAACATAACAACGTAATATAACAACATAACATAACAACGTAACATAACAACGTAACATAACAACGTAACGTAACAAATTCATGCAGCGTAAGAATGTAACAAAACAAAGTAATGTAACAACATAACGTAACCACGTAACGTAACAAATCAATGCAACGTAAGAATGTAACAAAACAAAGTAACGTAACAACGTAACGTAACAACGTAATATAACAACGTAACATAACAACGTAACATAACAACGTAACATAACAACGTAATATAACAACATAACATAACAACGTAACATAACAACGTAACATAACAACGTAACGTAACAAATTAATGCAGCGTAAGAATGTAACAAAACAAAGTAACGTAATAAAGTTAAGTAACAAAGTCACGTCACGTGAAAGTAACGTAACAAAGTTTTCTTTTAGTTTCGCACGAGGCGTCTGCGTGTCCCGTCTCCAGGACACCGTCGCTGAGCAAAAACTTCAATGGATCCGCAGTTTACAGAACTGACTGAAAATAAGAATCCTTTTTATTGGTGAACCGTTTAATAAAAATAGTTGTAGACGTATTGGTGAAAGAAACATTCTCATACCATTGTTAACTTTATCAACAGATGATGGGATGGACATTTACAGCAGTCACTTAAACATCCGTCCACCGAGACTCAAACACGGGGCTCTGTGACTTGGAAGACTACGCTAGTGTGATACATATTGTACGGGCCATCGAGTTTTCCTTGAAGAAATGTTTCTCATGTGTGGAGCAGATCTGCGAGGTTGACTCGATGCCTGCGGTGTGGCGTGGGGGATATTATTCATTGAGCCGGTATTTATGGGCGAAAGGAAAGCGGATTTGATAGAGCGTTCTCCAAGATGAGATGTAGTCATGTCTTCGACCTATTGACTCTTCCCCATTTCTCATCTCTATCTTCATTTCCCATCAAACAATATGGGAAGTTGGTGCACATATGGGAGTGTAAGAAGAGAGAGGAACATCTAACATTTTTTTCCTATAATAAAATGTTAAGAGGCCCATTGTAAAAATACAACCGCACAGTCTGGCTCATTAGAGAGGTGTAAGGCGGATGTTCAGTCGAAGCAAATCTCTCATCGACTCGGAGTGCGGAAAGCTATAACACACATATAGTCTCATCTTAATTTTCAATCATATCCATGCGTCTGGAGGAGATTCAAAGCTTTGAAAGGGATGCAATCGCGTGTTGCTGTTGTTGTCATTGTTGTGAGCGTTGAAATCCATCCCACACATGTTGTTGCCCGGGTCACGGAGCTGCCTCCTCGCCGGGAGCCCGTCCAGCCTCGGAGGCTACGGACGGGGAAGCGTCAACGCTCACCCTTTTTTAACTACAGATTGTGACACTGC
Source organism: Gasterosteus aculeatus (assembly GCF_964276395.1). NCBI lineage: Eukaryota > Metazoa > Chordata > Actinopteri > Perciformes > Gasterosteidae > Gasterosteus > Gasterosteus aculeatus. Next base: position 18,811,946 of record NC_135704.1, on the reverse strand, counting down.
CCCCAAGTGGAGGTGCTGGGAAATTCTAATACGGACACAGCGAGCCAGCATGCAAAGCGCCGTGGAAATCACCTGAAAGGAATGAATTCGTTATTCATGTGATCATTTACACCTGTGCTTCACTCCCGAACCTCTGCTGTGAGCGTCTGTTAGCTGATCCTCACAATGTGACCTCAACACACGGAGAATTTACTGTTTATTGTGAAAGGGCTTACTGAGTTTATTGTGAGAGGGCAGTGCTGGCGTGTAAAGACGGTAAATGAGTTATTGTTTGATTGATTGATTGATTGATAGAGGAATCATTTCTCACGTTTACACACAAACAGGGAAACATTGAGCGCTCGCTTGCAAACAACGCTTAGTAGCTTAACCCTTGTCCCACATCTCCAGCTTGAGAGGTTTTCTTTTCACGGCGAATCTCGCAAACATGTCGAAACGCTCCAGCGCACTGTGGAAATACGTCACACTTCACGCTTTTCTCTCAGCGTTGTTCTGAAAAAGCATCATGCCCCCCCCCCAACACGGCCCCCGAGCAGCACCCTTACATCTTGAGGCCGCTTCACGTGAGCCGGTCGGGGATTTTCAATATTACCGGCCTGTTAAAATGTATCAGTTTTTAAAATGACACCAGATCACATGAGATATCAACCAGCTTGCCTGGTAAAATAAAAAAAAAACAGGTCCTTGGTTCCCTTTCCGGTGGCTGCTAGATGAGTCTGGCTTCAAGTTTTGTTTTTGTGTCACCTTGAACGTCACAAACAAACTGGAAAAACAAAATATTCTGGTGTCTACCTCCTTTTTTATACCTGTAAGCGGATGTTCCCGTGATTATCTGACAAGCTGTTTCTGTTCAGCAGTTGGTGTTAACTTCAAATAAAGCCTCAGGTCCCAGGTGGAAAAGCTGTTCACAAAGAGGATGAAGTTTTGACCACAGTTGAATTGTAGAAATAATCAACGTCGCACTTCTTTCTTCCTCTGTCGTCAGTCGCTGGTTCCTTCCTCCTCGCCGCCGTCATTCACGTCGACAGCAACTTAACACAGCGCCGTTTCTCTCTTATCTGGTATCTCCTGTCTTCAGTGTGTGTGTGTGTGAGATGCTGACAGTTGGCCTCTCTCTTCTCCATTTCTCGGTGACCGGTCCTTCCTGGTGTCGACACCAGCATCTGGATGACGGCTTTGAGGTCTGCAGATTTCATCAGAAAATCAACTCGAGCCATCGAGTCACTTTGTACTTCAGACGAGCTGTTGAGATGCTGATTTTCTAACTGATGCGTTTTAATCTGTTGCTGATTACATTTGGTTTTTGCTACAGCAGCATTTAGTTGACGACATACACGGAAAAAAAAAACCTCACTCTCTTTCACTCCCCCATCAAACGTAATCCAATTACAGTTTACACTAAATCAACGCCTTTAAACAAAATATAAACTGTTCTAACATGTATGTTTATTCTATATTTCTAATGCTCATCAACAGTTTTCAACAAAAAAGGAAAGGAAAGTATAAGTGCTGAATGCAAGTGACGCCGACGTGTTAAAGCTGCATTCTCTGTAGTGACCAGCAGGGGGCGACTCCTCTGCTCCCATAGACGTCTATGAGGAAATGACTCTACTTCTCTGTAGTGACCAGCAGGGGGCGACTCCTCTGCTCCCATAGACGTCTATGAGGAAATGACTCTACTTCTCTGTAGTGACCAGCAGGGGGCGACTCCTCTGCTCCCATAGACGTCTATGAGGAAATGACTCTACTTCTCTGTAGTGACCAGCAGGGGGCGACTCCTCTGCTCCCATAGACGTCTATGAGGAAATGACTCTACTTCTCTGTAGTGACCAGCAGGGGGCGACTCCTCTGCTCCCATAGACGTCTATGAGGAAATGACTCTACTTCTCTGTAGTGACCAGCAGGGGGCGACTCCTCTGCTCCCATAGACGTCTATGAGGAAATGACTCTACTTCTCTGTAGTGACCAGCAGGGGGCGACTCCTCTGCTCCCATAGACGTCTATGAGGAAATGACTCTACTTCTCTCTTGATTTATTCCCTCGGTAAACATTGTAAACATGAGTTCATGGTCTCAGTCTCTAGTTTGGCTTTGATGGGAGTTATTTGAGGGACATTTACTAACAGGGGACTATGAGAAAACCCTCACAACAACAGTGCCACATGTATGTGTAAGACCTCTCCCTTCATCACACTCCTGCCAGATCTTTGGTGTTTTCAACAAATCCCAAGCTGCCATGCTCTCTCTCTCTCTCTCTCTCTCTCTCTCTCACTCTCTGTCTCTGTCTCACTCTCTTTCACTCTCTACGCGTAGCAGAAGAGCTGCTCTCGTCTTTGTGGGTCTGGTTTCAATTTCTGGAAA